>NC_049207.1:33091240-33391240 GCF_013347855.1 Anguilla anguilla
TGCTAGGCAGTTGTTATGGTTTTCCAGATTGTTGCTAGGGTTGCTAGGTGGTTGCTAGGGTTCCAGGTGGTTGCTAGGGTGTTGCTAGGCGGTTGCTATAGTATTCTAGTGGGTTGCTAGGATGTTGCTAGGTGGTGCTATGGAGTTTGGCGGTTGCTAGGGTGTTGCTAGGCAGTTGTTATGGTGTTCCAGGTGGTTGCTAGGTCGTTGCTATGGTGTTCCATGTGGTTGCTAGGGTGTTGCTAGGCAGTTGTTATGGTGTTCCAGATTGTTGCTAGGGTGTTGCTAGGTGGTTGCTATGGTATTCCAGGTGGTTGCTAGGGTGTTGCTAAGTGGTTGCTATGGTGTTCTAGGTGGTTACTATGGTGTTGCTAGGTGGTTGCTATGGCGTTATAGCCAGTTGCTAGGGTGTTGCCAGGCATTTGCTATGGTGTTCCAGGTGTTTGCTAGTGTGTTGTTAGGTGGTTGCTATGGAGTTCTAGGTGGTTGCTAGGGTGTTGCTAGGGGGTTGCTATTGAGTTCTAGGCGGTTGCTAGGTCTTTACTGAGTCCAATGACGCGACCCATAGTTCTCTATGACAAACGGTTCAAAAGTTATGAAATATCAAACATCGGCCAATCAGGAAGGGGGGCAAGGCTGATCTACACCAATGGACAAAGGACTCTCTACTATGTCCAATGAGGCATTGTACAATTTGTGGGCAATTTTTCCCATAGAGATGAATGGCAGAATGTTCAAATCTAGAGAGAGACCAGAGTACTGCTGCTAGAAGACAGGGCATTGTGATATCACAAGGGTGAGAAGACAGAGCATTGTGACATCACAAGGGTGAACATTCCGCCATTCATTCCCTATGGGGAAAAATTGCCTACAAAAATTCAAATTTTTCAAAAACCGTGCAACCAATCTTTCCACAAAGTAATAGCACACCATTCCCGATCAAGCCGCTCGATTTGACATATTGCACGTGTATGTGGTGCGAAAACTCTGGGAGGAGTAGCGGTCCAAAAAACAGGCGGAAAGAATAATAATAATAACTAGACAATTCCTGCAGAAATTGTGAAGTGTGGTTGCCGCCAACGCAAAGTCGACTTTGTGCTGAACGGAGTGAACAGTGGTAGGTAGTTGCTATGATGTCTGAGGCAGTTGCTAGGGTGTTGCTAGGTGGTTGCTATGGAGTTTCAGGTGGTTGCTATTGAGCTCCAGGTGGTTGCTATGGTGTTCTAGGTGGTTGCTATGGCGTTATAGCCGGTTGCTAGGGTGTTGTCAGGCATTTGCTATGGTGTTCCAGGTGTTTGCAAGTGTGTTGCTAGGTGGTTGCTATGGAGTTCTAGGCCGTTGCTATGGTGTTGCTAGGTGGTTGCTATGGAGTTCTAGGCGGTTGCTAGGGTGTTGCTACGTGGTTGCTATGGAGTTTTAGGTGGTTGCTAGGGTGTTGCTAGGTCGTTGCTATGGTGTTCCATGTGGTTGCTAGGGTGTTGCTAGGCAGTTGTTATGGTGTTCCAGATTGTTGCTAGGGTGTTGCTAGGTGGTTGCTATGGTGTTCCAGGTGGTTGCTAGGGTGTTGCTAGGGTATTCTAAGTGGTTGCTAGGATGTTGCTAGGTGGTTGCTATGGAGTTTTAGGCGGTTGCTAGGGGGTTGCTAGGCAGTTGTTATGGTGTATCAGGTGGTTGCTAGGGTGTTGCTAGGTCGTTGCTATGGTGTTCCATGTGGTTGCTAGGGTGTTGCTAGGCAGTTGTTATGGTGTTCCAGATTGTTGCTAGCGTGCGGCTAGGTGGTTGCTATGGTGTTCCAGGTGGTTGCTAGGGTGTTGCTAGGTGGTTGCTATGGTGTTCTAGGTGGTTACTATGGTGTTGCTAGGTGGTTGCTATGGCGTTATAGCCGGTTGCTAGGGTGTTGCCAGGCATTTGCTATGGTGTTCCAGGTGGTTGCTAGTGTGTTGTTAGGTGGTTGCTATGGAGTTCTAGGCCGTTGTTAGGATGTACTAGGTGGTTGCTAGGGTGTTGCTAGGGGGTTGCTATGGAGTTCTAGGCGGTTGCTAGGTCTTTACTGAGTCCAATGTCGCCACACATAGTTCTCTATGACAAACGGTTCAAAAGTTATGGAATATCAAACATCGGCCAATCAGGAAGGGGGGCGAGGCTGATCTACACCAATGGACAAGGGACTCTCTAACATGGCCAATGAGGCATTGCACAATTTGTGGGCATTTTTTCCCTATAGAGATGAATGGCAGAATGTTAAAATCTATAGAGAGACCAGAGTACTGCTGCTAGAAGACAGACCATTGTGACATCACAAGGGTGAGAAGACAGAGCATTGTGACATCACAAAGGTGAACATTCCGCCATTCATTCTCTATGGGAAAAATTGCCCACAAAAATTCAAATTTTTCAAAAACCGTCCACCCAAACTTTCCAAAAAGTAATAGCACACCATTCCCGATCAGGCCGCTCGATTTGACATATTGCACGTGTATGTGGTGCGAAAACTCTGGGAGGAGTAGCGGTCCAAAAAATGCGTGGAATAAATAAATAATAATAATAATAATAATAATATGTGCAATAATAATAGTGTAGTTGCCCTAAGGCAACCACACTAATAATAATATGTGCAATAATAATAGTGTAGTTGCCCTAAGGCAACCACACTAACTAGACAATTCCTGCAGAAATTGTGAAGTGTGGTTGCCGCCAACACAAAGTCAACTTTGTGCTGAACGGAGCGAACAGTTTCTGTAGCATGAGCAGAGACATAGTATGGTATACATGATATAACATCACGGCAACGAGTTCATTTGCAACACACGTATTCAGAGCTAAATTAACCCTTCATCAATACTTGAGATCAGCGATTTACTCACGGTATGCTGTGACGAGTGACGGCGAATCATAAAGCTAGCTGGCCACTTCAGAGGGTCTTGGAAAAACGTTATATCTGCACTGCACAACCGCTCCATTTTAAAAAGCAAGACAGGGCTAGGGAGATTAATGTGATTGATTTATGGTTTTACGTTAAGTTCAGCTCATTTTTACCATTCAAATAAAAACATTTAACTGTGCTGCAATTCAGAGTTTAATCTGTTACCTTAGATACGAACTCATAGACACAGGATAGCCTACACACGTGCTGTTGACGGCGTTGTTCCAGTTTTCAGTACAGTCTGGCTTGTTTGAGAATTCGTTTATTCAGTAGCTGAGAGCATAAGCTTTCTAACCAGGTATAACAGCACGTCTATTTTTGTTTTTTTAATATCGTTTTTTTAGGTCAACCGAAAGCTATGTCATCATGTCATAGAACGTATTCGCTCTTTGTTAGCACTAGCATGCAAATACGCAAAGTCTGGCTTGTTTGAAAATTCGTTTATTCAGTAGCTGAGAGCATAAGCTTTCTAACCAGGTATAACAGCACGTATATTGTTGGTTTTTTTATATCGTTTTTTTAGGTCAACCGAAAGTGCTCTCATTATCGCATTAAAGCCGTTCACTGTTTGTTAGCACTAGCATTCTAAGACGCTGCATGTGACGAAACGTCGTCAACGAATTAGCGTAATGTCTCGTGAAATACTATTATTATTGAGGACTTCTGGTTATGCCTAAGCCATATGTTTGTTGATATACCTAGCTGACAGCGTTTTCATTTGTAATTTTTCATTTTGAATATCGTTCTTTCACTTCCGCAATCAGCTATTTCCTATCCTGCCTGCTGAGACCGTAGGGCTGACCGCATCACGTGTGCAAAGCCGACCAATGCTGTAACTTCACCGTTCGCATATGAATTACGTCACCTTCTCCATTCATCTCTATGGGGAAAAATTGGGCATAAAAATTAATATTTCTCAAAAACCGTGCAGCGAAACTTTCCACAAAGTAATAGCACACGATTCCCAAAGAAGCCGGTCATTTTGACATATGGCACGTGTATGTGGTGTGAAAACTCTGGGAGGAGTAGCGGTCCAAAAAATGGGTGGAATAATAATAATAATAACTAGACAATTCCTGCAGAAATTGTGAAGTGTGGTTGCCGCCAACGAAAAGTCGACTTTGTGCTGAACGGAGTGAACAGTGGTAGGTAGTTGCTATGATGTCTGAGGCAGTTGCTAGGGTTTTGCTAGGTGGTTCTATGGAGTTCTAAGTGGTTTCATGGAATTCTAGGCGGTCGCTAGGGTGGTGCTAGGTGGCTGCTATGGAGTTTCAGGTGGTTGCGATTGAGCTCCAGGTGGTTGCTAGGGTATGCTAAGTGGTTGGTAGGTGGTTGCTATGGAGTTTTAGGCGGTTGCTAGGGTGTTGCTTGGCAGTTGTTATGGTGTTCTAGGTGGTTGCTAGGGTGTTGCTAGGTGGTTGCTATGGAGTTATAGCCGGTTGCTAGGGTGTTGCTAGGCATTTGCTATGGAGTTATAGGCAGTTGCTAGGATGTTGCTAGGGTATTCTAGGTGGCTGCTAGGATGTTGCTAGGTGGTTGCTATGGAGTTATAGGAAGTTGCTAGGGTGTTGCTAGGTGGTTGCTAGCATGTTGCTATGTTGTTGCGATAGTGTTGCTAGGCAGTTGTTATGGTGTTACAGGTGGTTGCTAGGGTGTTGCTAGGTGGTTGCTATGGTGTTCCAGGTGGTTGCTAGGGTGTTGCTAGGTGGTTGCTATGGAGTTCTACGTGGTTGCTATGGTGTTGCTTGGTGGTTGCTTTGGAGTTATAGCTGGTTGCTAGGGTGTTGCTAGGCATTTGCTATGGTGTTCCAGGTGGTTGCTAGTGTGTTGTTGGGTGGTTGCTATGGAGTTCCAGGTGGTTGCTTGGGGGTTGCTAGGTGGTTGCTAGGGTGTTGCTAGGTGGTTGCTATGGTGTTCTAGGTGGTTGCTAGCGTGTTGCTAGGTGGTTGCTATGGAGTTCTAGGCCGTTGCTAGGGTGTTGCTAGGTGGTTGCTATGGAGTTCTAGGTGGTTGCTAGGGTGTTGCTAGGTGATTGCAAGGGTGTTGCTAGGTGGTTGCTGTGGAGTTCTAGGTGGTTGCTAGGGTGTTGCTAGGCAGTTGTTATGGTGTTCCAAGTGGTTGCTAGGGTGTTGCTAGGTGGTTGCTATGGTGTTCCAGGTGGTTGCTAGGGTGTTGCTAGGTGGTTGCTATGGAGTTCTAGGTGGTTGCTATGGTGTTGCTAAGTGGTTGCTATGGAGTTCTAGGCCGTTGCTAGGGTGTTGCTAGGTGGTTGCTATGGAGTTCTAGGCGGTTGCTATGGTGTTGCTAGGTTGTTGCTATGGAGTTCTAGGCGGTTGCTAGGGTGTTGCTAGGTGGTTGCTATGGAGTTCTAGGTGGTTGCTAGGGTGTTGCTAGGTCGTTGCTATGGTGTTCCATGTGGTTGCTAGGGTGTTGCTAGGCAGTTGTTATGGTGTTCCAGATTGTTGCTAGGGTGTTGCTAGGTGGTTGCTATGGTGTTCCAGGTGGTTGCTAGGGTGTTGCTAGGTGGTTGCTAGGGTATTCTAAGTGGTTGCTAGGATGTTGCTAGGTGGTTGCTATGGAGTTATAGGCGGTTGCTAGGGTGTTGCTAGGCATTTGCTATGGTGTTCCAGGTGGTTGCTATGGAATTCTAGATGGTTGCTAGGGTTTTCTAGCTGGTTGTTATGGGTTGCTAGGTCGTTGCTATGGAGTTAGAGCCGGTTGCTAGGATGTTGCTAGGGGGTTGCCATGGAGTTCTAGGTGGTTGCAATGGTGTTGCTAGGTGGTTGCTATGGAGTTCTAGGCGGTTGCTAAGGTGTTGCTGGGTGGTTGCTATGGAGTTCTAGGTGGTTGCTATGGAGTTCTAGGCAGTTGCTATGGTGTTTAAAGGTGGTTGCTATGGAGTTCTAGGCCGTTGCTAGGGTGTTGCTAGGTGGTTGCTATGGAGTTCTAGGTGGTTGCTAGGGTGTTGCTAGGTGGTTGCTATGGAGTTCTAGGCGGTTGCTATGGTGTTGCTAGGTGGTTGCTATGGAGTTCTAGGCGGTTGCTAGGGTGTTGCTAGGTGGTTGCTATGGAGTTCTAGGTGGTTGCTAGGGTGTTGCTAGGTCGTTGCTATAGTGTTCCATGTGGTTGCTAGGGTGTTGCTAGGCAGTTGTTATGGTGTTCCAGATTGTTGCTAGGGTGTTGCTAGGCATTTGCTATGGTGTTCCAGGTGGTTGCTATGGAATTCTAGATGGTTGCTAGGGTTTTCTAGCTGGTTGTTATCGGTTGCTAGGTCGTTGCTATGGAGTTAGAGCCGGTTGCTAGGATGTTGCTAGGGGGTTGCTATGGAGTTCTAGGCGGTTGCTAGGTCTTTCCTGAGTCCAATGACGCGACGCATAGTTCTCTATGACAAACGGTTCAAAAGTTATGAAATATCAAACATCGGCCAATCAGGAAGGGGGGCGAGGCTCATCTCCACCAATGGACAAAGGACTCTCTACCATGTCCAATGAGGCATTGCACAATTTGTGGGCAATTTTTCCCCATAGAGATGAATGGCAGAATGTTCAAATCTAGAGAGAGACCAGAGTACTGCTGCTAGAAGACAGACCATTGTGACATCACAAGGGTGAGAAGACAGAGCATTGTGACATCACAAAGGTGAACATTCCGCCATTCATTCTCTATGGGAAAAATTGCCCACAAAAATTCAAATTTTTCAAAAACCGTCCACCCAAACTTTCCAAAAAGTAATAGCACACCATTCCCGATCAAACCGCTCGATTTTACATATTGCACGCGTATGTGGTGTGAAAACTCTGGGAGGAGTAGCGGTCCAAAAAATGGGTGGAATAATAATAATAATAATAACTAGACAATTCCTGCAGAAATTGTGAAGTGTGGTTTCCGCCAACGCAAAGTCGACTTTGTGCTGAACGGAGTGAACAGTGGTAGGTAGTTGCTATGATGTCTGAGGCAGTTGCTAGGGTGTTGCTAGGTGGTTCTATGGAGTTCTAAGTGGTTTCATGGAATTCTAGGTGGACGCTAGGGTGGTGCTAGGTGGTTGCTAGGGAGTTTCAGGTGGTTGCTATTGAGCTCCAGGTGGTTGCTAGGGCATTGCTAGGTGGTTGCTAGGGTATGCTAAGTGGTTGGTAGGTGGTTGCTATGGAGTTCTAGGCGGTTGCTAGGGTGTTGCTAGGCAGTTGTTATGGTGTTCCAGGTGGTTGCTAGGGTGTTGCTAGGTGGTTGCTATGGAGTTATAGCCGGTTGCTAGGGTGTTGCTAGGCATTTGCTATGGAGTTATAGGCAGTTGCTAGGGTGTTTCTATAGTGTTGCTAGGCAGTTGTTATGGTGTTACAGGTGGTTGCTATGGAGTTAGAGCCGGTTGCTAGGATGTTGCTAGGGGGTTGCTATGGAGTTCCAGGCGGTTGCTAGGTCTTTACTGAGTCCAATGACGCGACCCATTGTTCTCTATGACAAACGGTTCAAAAGTTATGAAATATCAAACATCGGCCAATCAGGAAGGGGGGTGTGGCTGATCTCCACCAATGGACAAAGGACTCTCTACCATGTCCAATGAGGCATTGCACAATTTGTGGGCAATTTTTCCCCATAGAGATGAATGGCCGAATGTTCAAATCTAGAGAGAGACCAGAGTACTGCTGCCAGAACACAGGGCATTGTGACATCACAAGGGTGAGAAGACAGAGCATTGTGACATCACAAAGGTGAACATTCCGCCATTCATTCTCTATGGGAAAAATTGCCCACAAAAATTCAAATTTTTCAAAAACCGTGCAACCAATCTTTCCACAAAGTAATAGCACACCATTCCCGATCAAGCCGCTCGATTTGACATATTGCACGTGTATGAGGTGCGAAAACTCTGGGAGGAGTAGCGGTCCAAAAAATGGGCGGAATAAATAATAAAGAATAATAATATGTGCAATAATAATAGTGTAGTTGCCCTAAGGCAACCACACTAAATATGTGCAATAATAATAGTGTAGTTGCCCTAAGGCAACCACACTAATAATAATATGTGCAATAATAATAGTGTAGTTGCCCTAAGGCAACCACACTAATAATAATATGTGCAATAATAATAGTGTAGTTGCCCTAAGGCAACCACACTAACTAGACAATTCCTGCAGAAATTGTGATGTGTGGTTGCCGCCAACGCAAAGTCAACTTTGTGCTGAACGGAGCGAACAGTTTCTGTAGCATGAGCAGAGACATAGTATGGTATACATGATATAACATCACGGCAACGAGTTCATTTGCAAAACACGTATTCAGAGCTAAATTAACCCTTCATCAATACTTGAGATCAGCGATTTACTCACGGTATGCTGTGACGAGTGACGGCGAATCATAAAGCTAGCTGGCCACTTCAGAGGGTCTTTGAAAAACGTTATATCTGCACTGCACAACCGCTCCATTTTAAAAAGCAAGACAGGGCTAGGGAGATTAATGTGATTTATGGTTTTACGTTAAGTTCAGCTCATTTTTACCATTCAAATAAAAACATTTAACTGTGCTGCAATTCAGAGTTTAATCTGTTACCTTAGATACGAACTCATAGACACAGGATAGCCTACTACGTGTTAGCCAACCCAAATTTCTGGAGTTAGACCGGACCTGAAGCTGCTGCACACGTGCTGTTGACGGCGTTGTTGTACTTTTTAGTAAAGTCTGGCTTGTTCGAAAATTCGTTTATTCAGTAGCTGAGAGCATAAGCTTTCTAACCAGGTATAACAGCACGTCTATTTTTGTTTTTTTAATATCGTTTTTTTAGGTCAACCGAAAGCTATGTCATCATGTCATAGAACGTATTTGCTCTTTGTTAGCACTAGCATGCAAATACGCAAAGTCTGGCTTGTTTGAAAATTCGTTTATTCAGTAGCTGAGAGCATAAGCTTTCTAACCAGGTATAACAGCACGTCTATTTTTGTTTTTTTAATATCGTTTTTTTAGGTCAACCGAAAGCTATGTCATCATGTCATAGAACGTATTCGCTCTTTGTTAGCACTAGCATGCAAAGACGGAAAGTCTGGCTTGTTTGAAAATTCGTTTATTCAGTAGCTGAGAGCATAAGCTTTCTAACCAGGTATAACAGCACGTCTATTTTTGTTTTTTTAATATCGTTTTTTTAGGTCAACCGAAAGCTATGTCATCATGTCATAGAACGTATTCGCTCTTTGTTAGCACTAGCATGCAAATACGCAAAGTCTGGCTTGTTTGAAAATTCGTTTATTCAGTAGCTGAGAGCATAAGCTTTCTAACCAGGTATAACAGCACGTCTATTTTTGTTTTTTTAATATCGTTTTTTTAGGTCAACCGAAAGCTATGTCATCATGTCATAGAACGTATTCGCTCTTTGTTAGCACTAGCATGCAAAGACGGAAAGTCTGGCTTGTTTGAAAATTCGTTTATTCAGTAGCTGAGAGCATAAGCTTTCTAACCAGGTATAACAGCACGTCTATTTTTGTTTTTTTAATATCGTTTTTTAGGTCAACCGAAAGCTATGTCATCATGTCATAGAACGTATTCGCTCTTTGTTAGCACTAGCATGCAAAGACGGAAAGTCTGGCTTGTTTGAAAATTCGTTCATTCAGTAGCTGAGAGCATAAGCTTTCTAACCAGGTATAACAGCACGTATATTGTTGGTTTTTTAATATCGTTTCTTTAGGTCAACCGAAAGTGCTCTCATTATCGCATTAAAGCCACTCACTGTTTGTTAGCACTAGCATTCTAAGACGCTACATGTGACGAAACGTCGTCAACGAATTAGCGTAATGTCTCGTGAAATACTATTATTATTGAGGACTTCTGGTTATGCCTAAGCCATATGTTTGTTGATATACCTAGCTGACAGCGTTTTCATTTGTAATTTTTCATTTTGAATATCGTTCTTTCACTTCCGCAATCAGCTATTTCCTATCCTGCCTGCTGAGACCGTAGAGCTGACCGCATCACGTGTGCAAAGCCGACCAATGCTGTAACTTCACCGTTCGCATATGAATGACGTCACCTTCTCCATTCATCTCTATGGGGAAAAATTGGGCATAAAAATTAATATTTCTCAAAAACCGTGCAGCGAAACTTTCCACAAAGTAATAGCACACGATTCCCAATGAAGCCGGTCATTTTGACATATGGCACGTGTATGTGGTGTGAAAACTCTGGGAGGAGTAGCGGTCCAAAAAATGGGTGGAAAGAATAAAATATATGAATAATAATATGTGCAATAATAATAGTGTAGTTGCCCTAAGGCAACCACACTAACTAGACAATTCCTGCAGAAATTGTGAAGTGTGGTTGCCGCCAACGCAAAGTCGACTTTGTGCTGAACGGAGCGAACAGTTTCTGTAGCATAAGCAGAGACAGAGTATGGTATATATGCTATAATATCACGGCAAGAGTCTATATGCAACACACATATTCAGAGCTAAATTAACCCTTCATCAATACTTGAGATCAGCGATTTACTCACGGTATGCTGTGACCAGTGACGGCGAATCATAAAGGTAGCTGGCCAGTTCAGAGGGTCTTGGGAAAATCTTATATCTACACTGCGCGACCGCACCATTTTAAAAAGCAAGACAGGGCTAGGGAGATGAATTTTATTGATTATTACATGTTAGCCGAGCCGAATTTCCAAGAACGAAAACGAGGCGAGAAATGTGTGTAAAAATAGTTGCATTTCATTTTAAATACAGCTTCTGTGAATAAGTATCGGCTGGTAGCCAGTGGTAGTCAGCTAGCTTCTGTAGCAGCAAGGGGTGAATCAACAACATGCAAGTGGAGTGGTGTACTTTAGCAAAAGCGTTGGGGTGAGAAAGCATTGCTTTCCCTGCTACAACAGGCTGAATGGTCTCATTAGAGCTGCATTAAGCAAAGTTGCCAGTGCGCTGGGATATTAAATGGTGTTACAAAATTAAATTCTATTCATTTTAAATACAGCTTCTGTGAATAAGTATCGGCTGGTAGCCAGTAGTACTAGCTTCTGTTGTAACGAGGTGTACATCAACAGACAAGCGGAGAAGTGTACTGTAGCGTTGGGGTGAGAAAATGTTGCTGTCACTGTTACAAAGAATGCGAAATGCATCTATAATGAGACAAACCTTCAGAATACGATGGGATATAGAACGGCATTACAGAAGTTAAATGTCACATATTATACATAGTTAGAAAGCTTATTCTATCACCTGTTGGATCGATGAAGTGTAGATAAAGGCAGTTTGTACTACAAACTTACAGAGCACTCAATGCAGTATGTGTGGTATTACAAGCTTACGTCGTTTTCTGGAGTAAGACCGGACCTGAAGCTGCTGCACACGTTTTGTTGACGGCGTTGTTGCACTTTTTAGTAAAGTCTGGCTTGTTCGAAAATTCGTTTATTCAGTAGCTGAGAGCATAAGCTTTCTAACCAGGTATAACAGCACGTCTATTTTTGTTTTTTTAATATCGTTTTTTTAGGTCAACCGAAAGCTATGTCATCATGTCATAGAACGTATTCGCTCTTTGTTAGCACTAGCATGCAAAGACGGAAAGTCTGGCTTGTTTGAAAATTCGTTTATTCAGTAGCTGAGAGCATAAGCTTTCTAACCAGGTATAACAGCACGTATATTGTTGGTTTTTTTATATCGTTTTTTTAGGTCAACCGAAAGTGCTCTCATTATCGCATTAAAGCCGTTCACTGTTTGTTAGCACTAGCATTCTAAGACGCTGCATGTGACGAAACGTCGTCAACGAATTAGCGTAATGTCTCGTGAAATACTATTATTATTGAGGACTTCTGGGTATGCCTAAGCCATATGTTTGTTGATATACCTAGCTGACAGCGTTTTCATTTGTAATTTTTCATTTTGAATATCGTTCTTTCACTTCCGCAATCAGCTATTTCCTATCCTGCCTGCTGAGACCGTAGAGCTGACCGCATCACGTGTGCAAAGCCGACCAATGCTGTAACTTCACCGTTCGCATATGAATGACGTCACCTTCTCCATTCATCTCTATGGGGAAAAATTGGGCATAAAAATTAATATTTCTCAAAAACCGTGCAGCGAAACTTTCCACAAAGTAATAGCACACGATTCCCAAAGAAGCCGGTCATTTTGACATATGGCACGTGTATGTGGTGTGAAAACTCTGGGAGGAGTAGCGGTCCAAAAAATGGGTGGAAAGAATAAAATATATGAATAATAATATGTGCAATAATAATAGTGTAGTTGCCCTCAGGCAACCACACTAATAAATAATATGTGCAATAATAATAGGGTAGTTGCCCTAAGGCAACCACACTAATAATAATATGTGCAATAATAATAGTGTAGTTGCCCTAAGGCAACCACACTAACTAGACAATTCCTGCAGAAATTGTGAAGTGTGGTTGCCGCCAACGCAAAGTCGACTTTGTGCTGAACGGAGTGAACAGTGGTAGGTAGTTGCTATGATTTCTGAGGCAGTTGCTAGGGTGTTGCTAGGTGGTTCTATGGAGTTCTAAGTGGTTTCATGGAATTCTAGGCGGTCGCTAGGGTGGTGCTAGGTGGTTGCCATGGAGTTTCAGGTGGTTGCTATTGAGCTCCAGGTGGTTGCTAGGGCATTGCTAGGTGGTTGCTAGGGTATGCTAAGTGGTTGCTAGGATGTTGCTAGGTGGTTGCTATGGAGTTCTAGGCAGTTGCTAGGGTGTAGCTAGGCAGTTGTTATGGTGTTCCAGGTGGTTGCTAGGGTGTTGCTAGGTGGTTGCTATGGAGTTTTAGGCGGTTGCTATGGTGTTGCTAGGTGGTTGCTAAGGAGTTCTAGGCCGTTGCTAGGGTGTTGCTAGGTGGTTGCTATGGAGTTCTAGGTGGTTGCTAGGGTGTTGCTAGGTGGTTGCTATGGAGTTCTAGGTGGTTGCTAGGGTGTTGCTAGGTGGTTGCTATGGTGTTCCAAGTGGTTGCTAGGGTGTTTCTATGCAGTTATGGTGTTCCAAGTGGTTGCTAGGGTGTTGCTAGGTGGTTGCTATGGTGTTCCAGGTGGTTGCTAGGGTGTTGCTAGGTGGTTGCTATGGAGTTCTAGGCGGTTGCTAGGTGGTTGCTAGGGTGTTGCTAGGTGGTTGCTATGCAGTTCTAGGCCGTTGCTATGTTGTTGCTAGGTGGTTGCTATGGAGTTCTAGGTGGTTGCTAGGGTGTTTCTAGGTGGTTGCTATGGAGTTCTAGGCCGTTGCTATGCTGTTGCTAGGTGGTTGCTATGGAGTTCTAGGTGGTTGCTATGGAGTTCTAGGCAGTTGCTATGGTGTTGCTAGGTGGTTGCTATGGAGTTCTAGGCCATTGCTAGGGTGTTGCTAGGTGGTTGCTATGGAGTTCTAGGCGGTTGCTATGGTGTTGCTAGGTGGTTGCTATGGAGTTCTAGGCGGTTGCTAGGGTGTTGCTAGGTGGTTGCTATGGAGTTCTAGGTGGTTGCTAGGGTGTTGCTAGGACGTTTCAATGGTGTTCCATGTGGTTGCTAGGGTGTTGCTAGGCAGTTGTTATGGTGTTCCAGATTGTTGCTAGGGTGTTGCTAGGTGGTTGCTATGGTGTTCCAGGTGGTTGCTAGGGTGTTGCTAGGTGGTTGCTAGGGTATTCTAAGTGGTTGCTAGGATGTTGCTAGGTGGTTGCTATGGAGTTCTAGGTGGTTGCTAGGGTGTTGCTAGGCATTTGCTATGGTGTTCCAGGTGGTTGCTATGGAATTATAGATGGTTGCTAGGGTTTTCTAGCTGGTTGCTATGGGTTGCTAGGTCGTTGCTATGGAGTTAGAGCCGGTTGCTAGGATGTTGCTAGGGGGTTGCCATGGAGTTCTAGGTGGTTGCTATGGTGTTGCTAGGTGGTTGCTATGGAGTTCTAGGCGGTTGCTATGGTGTTGCTAGGTGGTTGCTATGGAGTTCTAGGTGGTTGCTATGGAGTTCTAGGCAGTTGCTATGGTGTTTATAGGTGGTTGCTATGGAGTTCTAGGCCATTGCTAGGGTGTTGCTAGGTGGTTGCTATGGAGTTCTAGGTGGTTGCTAGGGTGTTGCTAGGTGGTTGCTATGGAGTTCTAGGCGGTTGCTATGGTGTTGCTAGGTGGTTGCTATGGAGTTCTAGGCGGTTGCTAGGGTGTTGCTAGGTGGTTGCTATGGAGTTCTAGGTGGTTGCTAGGGTGTTGCTAGGTGGTTGCTATGGAGTTATAGGTGGCTGTTAGGGTGTCGCTAGGTCATTGCTATGGTGTTCCAGGTGGTTGCTAGGGTGTTGCTAGGCAGTTGTTATGGTGCTCCAGATTGTTGCTAGGGTGTTGCTAGGCGGTTGCTATGGTTTACCAGGTGGTTGCTAGGGTGTTGCTAGGTGGTTGCTATGGTGTTATAGCCAGTTGCTAGGGTGTTGCCAGGCATTTGCTATGGTGTTCCATGTGGTTGCTAGGGTGTTGCTAGGCAGTTGTTATGGTGTTCCAGATTGTTGCTAGGGTGTTGCTAGGTGGTTGCTATGGTGTTCCAGGTGGTTGCTAGGTGGTTGCTAGGGTATTCTAAGTGGTTGCTAGGATGTTGCTAGGTGGTTGCTATGGAGTTCTAGGTGGTTGCTAGGGTGTTGCTAGGCATTTGCTATGGTGTTCCAGGTGGTTGCTATGGAATTATAGATGGTTGCTAGGGTTTTCTAGCTGGTTGCTATGGGTTGCTAGGTCGTTGCTATGGAGTTAGAGCCGGTTGCTAGGATGTTGCTAGGGGGTTGCCATGGAGTTCTAGGTGGTTGCTATGGTGTTGCTAGGTGGTTGCTATGGAGTTCTAGGCGGTTGCTATGGTGTTGCTAGGTGGTTGCTATGGAGTTCTAGGTGGTTGCTATGGAGTTCTAGGCAGTTGCTATGGTGTTTATAGGTGGTTGCTATGGAGTTCTAGGCCATTGCTAGGGTGTTGCTAGGTGGTTGCTATGGAGTTCTAGGTGGTTGCTAGGGTGTTGCTAGGTGGTTGCTATGGAGTACTAGGCGGTTGCTATGGTGTTGCTAGGTGGTTGCTATGGAGTTCTAGGCGGTTGCTAGGGTGTTGCTAGGTGGTTGCTATGGAGTTCTAGGTGGTTGCTAGGGTGTTGCTAGGTGGTTGCTATGGAGTTATAGGTGGTTGTTAGGGTGTCGCTAGGTCATTGCTATGGTGTTCCAGGTGGTTGCTAGGGTGTTGCTAGGCGGTTGCTATGGTTTACCAGGTGGTTGCTAGGGTGTTGCTAGGTGGTTGCTATGGTGTTATAGCCGGTTGCTAGGGTGTTGCCAGGCATTTGCTATGGTGTTCCAGGTGGTTGCTATGGTGTTGCTAGGTGGTTGCTTTGGAGTTATAGCTGGTTGCTAGGGTGTTGCTAGGCATTTGCTATGGTGTTCCAGGTGGTTGCTAGTGTGTTGTTGGGTGGTTGCTATGGAGTTCCAGGTGGTTGCTAGGAAGTTGCTAGGGTATTCTAGGTGGTTGCTATGAAGTTATAGGCGGTTGCTAGGGTGTTGCTAGGCAGTTGTTATGGTGTTCCAAGTGGTTGCTAGGGTGTTGCTAGGTGGTTGCTGTGGAGTTCTAGGTGGTTGCTAGGGTGTTGCTAGGCAGTTATGGTGTTCCAAGTGGTTGCTAGGGTGTTGCTAGGTGGTTGCTATGGAGTTCTAGGCAGTTGCTATGGTGTTGCTAGGTGGTTGTTAGGGTGTTGCTAGGTGGTTGCTATGGAGTTTTAGGTGGTTGCTATGGTGTTGCTAGGTGGTTGCTAAGGAGTTCTAGGCCGTTGCTAGGGTGTTGCTAGATGGTTGCTATGGAGTTCTAGGTGGTTGCTAGGGTGTTGCTAGGTGGTTGCTATGGAGTTCTAGGTGGTTGCTAGGGTGTTGTAGGTGGTTGCTATGGTGTTCCAAGTGGTTGCTAGGGTGTTGCTAGGCAGTTATGGTGTTCCAAGTGGTTGCTAGGGTGTTGCTAGGTGGTTGCTATGGTGTTCCAGGTGGTTGCTAGGGTGTTGCTAGGTGGTTGCTATGGAGTTCTAGGCGGTTGCTAGGGTGTTGCTAGGTGGTTGCTAGGGTGTTGCTAGGTGGTTGGTATGGAGTTCTAGGCCGTTGCTATGGTGTTGCTAGGTGGTTGCTATGGAGTTCTAGGTGGTTGCTAGGGTGTTGCTAGGTGGTTGCTAGGGTGTTGCTAGGCAGTTGTTTTGGTGTTCCAAGTGGTTGCTAGAGTGTTGCTAGGTGGTTGCTATGGTGTTCCTGGTGGTTGCTAGGGTGTTGCTAGGTGGTTGCTATGGAGTTCTAGGCGGTTGCTATGGTGTTGCTAGGTGGTTGCTATGTAGTTCTAGGCGGTTGCTAGGGTGTTGCTAGGTGGTTGCTATGGAGTTCTAGGTGGTTGCTAGGGTGTTGCTAGGTCGTTGCTATGGTGTTCCATGTGGTTGCTAGGGTGTTGCTAGGCAGTTATGGTGTTCCAAGTGGTTGCTAGGGTGTTGCTAGGTGGTTGCTATGGAGTTCTAGGCAGTTGCTATAGTGTTCCTAGGTGGTTGCTAGGGTGTTGCTAGGTGGTTGCTATGGAGTTTTAGGCGGTTGCTATGGTGTTGCTAGGTGGTTGCTAAGGAGTTCTAGGCCATTGCTAGGGTGTTGCTAGGTGGTTGCTATGGAGTTTTAAGTGGTTGCTAGGGTGTTGCTAGGTGGTTGCTATGGAGTTCTAGGTGGTTGCTAGGGTGTTGCTAGCTGGTTGCTATGGTGTTCCAAGTGGTTGCTAGGGTGTTGCTAGGCAGTTATGGTGTTCCAAGTGGTTGCTAGGGTGTTGCTAGGTGGTTGCTATGGTGTTCCAGGTGTTTGCTAGGGTGTTGCTAGGTGGTTGTTATGGAGTTCTAGGCGGTTGCTATGGTGTTGCTAGTTGGTTGCTATGGAGTTCTAGGCGGTTGCTAGGGTGTTGCTAGGTGGTTGCTATGGAGTTCTAGGTGGTTGCTAGGGTGTTGCTAGGCAGTTATGGTGTTCCAAGTGGTTGCTAGGGTGTTGCTAGGTGGTTGCTATGGAGTTCTAGGCAGTTGCTATGGTGTTGCTAGGTGGTTGTTAGGGTGTTGCTAGGTGGTTGCTATGGAGTTTTAGGTGGTTGCTATGGTGTTGCTAGGTGGTTGCTAAGGAGTTCTAGGCCGTTGCTAGGGTGTTGCTAGGTGGTTGTTATGGAGTTCTAGGTGGTTGCTAGGGTGTTGCTAGGTGGTTGCTATGGAGTTCTAGGTGGTTGCTAGGGTGTTGTAGGTGGTTGCTATGGTGTTCCAAGTGGTTGCTAGGGTGTTGCTAGGCAGTTATGATGTTCCAAGTGGTTGCTAGCTTGTTGCTAGGTGGTTGCTATGGTGTTCCAGGTGGTTGCTAGGGTGTTGCTAGGTGGTTGCTATGGAGTTCTAGGCGGTTGCTATGGTGTTGCTAGGTGGTTGCTAGGGTGTTGCTAGGTGGTTGCTATGGAGTTCTAGGCCGTTGCTATGGTGTTGCTAGGTGGTTGCTATGGAGTTCTAGGTGGTTGCTAGGGTGTTGCTAGGTGGTTGCTAGGGTGTTGCTAGGCAGTTGTTATGGTGTTCCAAGTGGTTGCTAGAGTGTTGCTAGGTGGTTGCTATGGTGTTCCAGGTGGTTGCTAGGGTGTTGCTAGGTGGTTGCTATGGAGTTCTAGGCGGTTGCTATGGTGTTGCTAGGTGGTTGCTATGTAGTTCTAGGCGGTTGCTAGGGTGTTGCTAGGTGGTTGCTATGGAGTTCTAGGTGATTGCTACTGTGTTGCTAGGTCGTTGCTATGGTGTTCCATGTGGTTGCTAGGGTGTTGCTAGGCAGTTATGGTGTTCCAAGTGGTTGCTAGGGTGTTGCTAGGTGGTTGCTATGGAGTTCTAGGCAGTTGCTATAGTGTTGCTAGGTGGTTGCTAGGGTGTTGCTAGGTGGTTGCTATGGAGTTTTAGGCGGTTGCTATGGTGTTGCTAGGTGGTTGCTAAGGAGTTCTAGGCCGTTGCTAGGTTGTTGCTAGGTGGTTGCTATGGAGTTTTAAGTGGTTGCTAGGGTGTTGCTAGGTGGTTGCTATGGAGTTCTAGGTGGTTGCTAGGGTGTTGCTAGGTGGTTGCTATGGAGTTCTAGGCCGTTGCTATGGTGTTGCTAGGTGGTTGCTATGGAGTTCTAGGTGGTTGCTAGGGTGTTGCTAGGGGGTTGCTAGGGTATGCTAAGTGGTTTCTAGGATGTTGCTAGGTGGTTGCTATGGAGTTCTAGGTGGTTGCTATGGTGTTGCTAGGTGGTTGCTATGGAGTTCTAGGCGGTTGCTAGGGTGTTGCTAGGTGGTTGCTATGGAGTTCTAGGTGGTTGCTAGGGTGTTGCTAGGTCGTTGCTATGGTGTTCCATGTGGTTGCTAGGGTGTTGCTAGGCAGTTGTTATGGTGTTTCAGATTGTTGCTAGGGTGTTGCTAGGTGGTTGCTATGGTGTTCCAGGTGGTTGCTAGGGTGTTGCTAGGTGGTTGCTAGGGTATTCTAAGTGGTTGCTAGGATGTTGCTAGGTGGTTGCTATGGAGTTATAGGCGGTTGCTAGGGTGTTGCTAGGCATTTGCTATGGTGTTCCAGGTGGTTGCTATGGAATTCTAGATGGTTGCTAGGGTTTTCTAGCTGGTTGTTATGGGTTGCTAGGTCGTTGCTATGGAGTTAGAGCCGGTTTCTAGGATGTTGCTAGGGGGTTGCTAGGTCTTTACTGAGTCCAATGACGCGACCCATAGTTCTCTATGACAAACGGTTCAAAAGTTATGAAATATCAAACATCGGCCAATCAGGAAGGGGGGCGAGGCTGATCTACACCAATGGATAGAGTAATCTCTACCATGTCCAATGAGGCATTGCACAATTTGTGGGCAATTTTTCCCCATAGAGATGAATGGCAGAATGTTCAAATCTAGAGAGAAACCAGAGTACTACTGCTAGAAGACAGAGCATTGTGACATCACAAGGGTGAGAAGACAGAGCATTGTGACATCACAAGAGTGAACATTCCGCCATTCATTCCCTATGGGGAAAAATTGCCCACAAAAATTCAAATTTTTCAAAAACCGTGCAACCAATCTTTCCACAAATTAATAGCACACCATTCCCGATCAAGCCGCTCGATTTGACATATTGCACGTGTATGTGGTGCGAAAACTCTGGGAGGAGTAGCGGTCCAAAAAACAGGCGGAAAGAATAATAATAATATGTGCAATAATAATAGTGTAGTTGCCCTAAGGCAACCACACTAATAACTAGACAATTCCTGCAGAAATTGTGAAGTGTGGTTGCCGCCAACGCAAAGTCAACTTTGTGCTAAACGGAGTGAACAGTTTCTGTAGCATGAGCAGAGACATAGTATGGTATACATGATATAACATCACGGCAACGAGTTCATTTGCAACACACGTATTCAGAGCTAAATTAACCCTTCATCAATACTTGAGATCAGCGATTTACTCACGGTATGCTGTGACGAGTGACGGCGAATCATAAAGCTAGCTGGCCACTTCAGAGGGTCCTGGAAAAACGTTATATCTGCACTGCACAACCGCTCCATTTTAAAAAGCAAGACAGGGCTAGGGAGATTAATGTGATTGATTTATGGTTTTACGTTAAGTTCAGCTCATTTTTACCATTCAAATAAAAACATTTAACTGTGCTGCAATTCAGAGTTTAATCTGTTACCTTAGATACGAACTCATAGACACAGGATAGTCTACTACGTGTTAGCCGACCCAAATTTCTGGAGTTAGACCGGACCTGAAGCTGCTGCACACGTGCTGTTGACGGAATTGTTCCAGTTTTCAGTACAGTCTGGCTTGTTTGAGAATTCGTTTATTCAGTAGCTGAGAGCATAAGCTTTCTAACCAGGTATAACAGCACGTCTATTTTTGTTTTTTTAATATCGTTTTTTTAGGTCAACCGAAAGCTATGTCATCATGTCATAGAACGTATTCGCTCTTTGTTAGCACTAGCATGCAAATACGCAAAGTCTGGCTTGTTTGAAAATTCGTTTATTCAGTAGCTGAGAGCATAAGCTTTCTAACCAGGTATAACAGCACGTATATTGCTGGTTTTTTAATATCGTTTTTTTAGGTCAACCGAAAGTGGTCTCATTATCGCATTAAAGCTATTCACTGTTTGTTAGCACTAGCATTCTAAGACGCTGCATGTGACGAAACGTCGTCAACGAATTTGCGTAATATCTCGTGAAATACTATTATTATTGAGGACTTCTGGGTATGCCTAAGCCATATGTTTGTGTATATACCTAGCTGACAGCGTTTTCATTTGTAATTTTTCATTTGGAATACCGTTTTACCCTTCACTTCCGCATTCAGCTATTCCTATCCTGGCAGCTGAGACCGTAGAGCTGACCGCATCACGTGTGCAAAGCCGACCAATGCTGTAACTTCACCGTTCGCATATGAATGACGTCACCTTCTCCATTCATCTCTATGGGAAAAAATTGGGCATAAAAATTCATATTTCTCAAAAACCGTGCAGCGAAACTTTCCACAAAGTAATTGCACACGATTCCCAAAGAAGCCGGTCATTTTGACATATGGCACGTGTATGTGGTGTGAAAGCTCTGGGAGGAGTAGCGGTCCAAAAAATGGGCGGAATAATAATAATAAATAAAGAATATGTGCGATAATAGTAGTGTGGTTGCCTTAAAGCAACCACACTAATAATAATAATAATAATAATATGTGCAATAATAATAGCAACCACACTAATAATAATATGTGAGATAATAGTAGTGTGATTGCCTAAGGCAACCACACTAATAAATATGTGCGATAATAATAGTGTGATTGCCTAAGGCAACCACACTAATAATATGTGCGATAATAGTAGTGTGGTTGCCTGAGGCCACCACACTAATAAATTAAAGCCGCAAGCGGCGTTGGGAGGGGTCCAAGCATTGGCACCATTGCGCCCCCTATGGAGCGATTTTAAAATGGCTTTGTCCTCATGATCATATCCCTTCACCCAACATATCTACTGAATATCATGATGATCGTATAAAATATTGATGACTTATGGCCAATTTTGTGCAAAGAGATGCTGTCAGATGACTTAGTTGTGTCGCCATGGATGTGTCCTGGCCGCTTCCCGTGAAGGCCTTTACTATGTTGTAACACTTAGATGGCCTGGCGTGGATGCACAGCTGCAGTGTTTCTGCGCCGCAACTAAAAAAGGCGTCACACTAGTGTTGTCACGATACCGAAATTTTGACTTTGATACTGATACCAGGTTTAGTATCACGATACTCAATACTGAAATGATACTTGAAACTTAAACAATGCTAATTCGATACTCGGTACCTAACAATACTGAAATTACCTTAATAGATCAGAAACGTAATGTCCACAAGGATTGACCTCATTTTCGAATTCATGGTTTATTAACAACCTGGTTCATTAACAACCTTTAAGTTGAAATCTCTTCAACATATTAATATGCATAGGCCTATAGTTTTACAACACTGAACAATAGTAAAATATGTTAAATATATTTTGAAAATTAAACAGTTGTAAACTGAAAAATCTTTAAAACAGGGCTTTCACCTTTAAATAGATTTAAAAATAGCATATTTTAATACCAATACAGCATCTGTCTATAATAAAATATTTCCAAATTGGAACACCTATTGCTACTGAAGTGAACTGAGTCAAAGCTTGCGCTGTATCAAGGAGCTGAGTACACAAGCGCAAGTCACCTCACTTGGCAACCTTAGTTGCTACTGCCATCTAGCGAAGATTCTGAGAAATTACACTTTTCATCCTCTAAATCAGTAATGCGGGAGACAATTTTCCCTGGCTTTTACATTTGACTCAAAACTACCGAACGTCGGAATATTCTAATACCGAACCGTTTCTGTCTTTTTTTTTTTTTTTTAAGTACCGAGAAAATTCTGTAGTTTTGGTATACCGTGCAATACTACGTCAGACACATATTCCAATCCATTGCTCAGCTTAGCAGAGAATGCACATTTCAGAGCGCCACAGAGACAGATAGAATAATAACACATAAATACACATTTCAAATAATAAATACGCCATTGAGAAAAAACAAAACAAAAGACGAAATATTAACTCGTGACCTGCGTGCTGCGCGCAGAGTAGCCTACCATATTATTTATTTAGACATTGGCAGATAAGAAAAATTTTGGTAACGCTGACCTATAAAACGCTATTCCAAAAGCAAACATGTTATACATCGTTAGAAAGCTTATACTCTCACCTACTGAATAAATGAACTGTCAATCAAACCAAATTGTACTAAAAAGGGTGACAACGCCGTAAGCAACAGGTGTGGTATTACGCACAGCTATTTTTGAAGGTAGCCTACCCAGGGATCACAAATGCGTGTATATTGCACAAATGGATTGTCCAAGACAATATATGACCG
Organism: Anguilla anguilla; assembly: GCF_013347855.1. Taxonomy (NCBI): domain Eukaryota; kingdom Metazoa; phylum Chordata; class Actinopteri; order Anguilliformes; family Anguillidae; genus Anguilla; species Anguilla anguilla. The sequence goes on from NC_049207.1 coordinate 33,113,504, forward strand.
CTCAGCCTCAAAAGGGACATCTCTGCGCGTAAAACCGATGGTAAGATTGTATATTTATTAAATGCTTAGTCCCAGATATTGACTGTATAATGACATGGTATAATTTAAAAAAACGTTGTCTCGTTTATTTCGTTATTCAGTGAGCAGCGTTTTCACTGCTGTATTGGCATATTTTAGGGCTAATGTCTGGTTTATCTTGTTGCTACGGAATATCACATTACATTACATTACAGGCATTTGGCAGACGCTCTTATCCAGAGCGACGTACAACAAAGTGTATAACCATAACCAGGAACAAGTGTGTCGAAAACCCTAGAGGGCATTAGCCTACCGTTCCAAGTGCAGGGAACAACCGCCTAGTTCAACTTGGACCCTGTAGGTTAAACTGATTAACACTAACACAAACAAGAACAGCAACAACGCAGTCTATGCAAAAATACAAGCAGTAGTTAAGGTGAGTGCATTAACTAAGTCACCCACGAAACAGCTACCTAGTTACAACCCTAAACTTACAGTCAATTTAGAGATTAAATTGAGAATACGATTTCTCTCAGCATAATGACGGATTTAAAGACTAAACAAACTCACCCGATATTGTCTTCAAATGGATGATTCATCCTCTCAAAAAGCTTTTACTAACAAACTTTTGGTAGCCTAGCATGCACTCTGGCTGGCACTGTCTTCCATTGCTTCCCTGACGTTCAGACCCTCCTCTCACTGACAAAAACTAGACCCTACGGTGTCGGATTACTTGCGTCGCCATGGATATTGCTTGCCGTAAAGAAGTTTACTAGATGTCGTAACACTTTGGAGCTCCAGCTCTTCCGCACCCCAACTCATTTTAGCGAAGAAAGCTTCCACGCCCCAACGAAAAAATTAAAATGGCGGGCAAACAATATGGCGGACATAGGTGCTCCCAATGGCAAAGTTGTAGAGCACATTCAGATGCATCGGTCGATGAAGTTTTGTGTTGATCTAACTTATGGTGTGGGAGTTATGGCCTTTTATGCATGACCCTTTGTTATAGCGCCACCATCTGGCCGACATAGGTGATTTTTAGTGCCTGAGTAGTGGGGGGCCATAGGAACCCACCTGCCAAATTTGGTTGCTCTAGGACTTATGGTTGCTGAGCCTCAGACACTTTTAGCGGAGAAAAATAATAAGAATAATAATAATAATCCTAACAGATACAATAGGGTTCCACCAGCTTCGCTGCTTGGACCCCTAATAATCCTAACAAATACAATAGGGTTCCACCAGCTTCGCTGCTTGGACCCCTAATAATAATCCCAACAGATACAATAGGGTTCCACCAGCTTTGCTGCTTGGTCCCCTAATAATAATAATAATAATAATAATCCTAACAGATACAATAGGGTTCCACCAGCTTCGCTGCTTGGACCCCTAATAAAGAGCACAAATGTTGTTCTAATGATTTTATGGTGTTTGAGGCAGGAGGCCATCCTTAGTTGTGCCAGAGTTCTGTTCGACTTAGTGTAGAGACATGTGGGGGAACAAACAAAGTTTTCAGACTGTGTACACCACAGTTTGAGTCGCCTAATCTAATTTCCAGAGTGAATACCTCAACAAAGGCCACAGGGTAGAAGCAGGCTGTTGCCAAGTAATCCCTTGGGCTGGCTAGTCATGGGACATTGCAACTTCATCCCACCCCCCTACTACCCAACACAGGGAGAGGGAGTGAGGGAGGTTCTGGGGTGGGTTAGCCGATAGCAGGAGGCAGGAATGTGCCAAAATTCACACTTTACAGAGAAAGGAAGGGAAGTTAGAGCTGTTCAGAGCGAGGGGCCATAAATTGGTTATTAGCACGTCAGTTGGTGTTTACAGAGAGGAAAACTGTATGCTCAACTTCTTTAGCATGTCTCCGATGTGGCTAATTAAATTCCTCAGTATTTAAGGGGAAGGTTGTCCTAACTGATGTTCTAATTGACTTGAATGTGAGTTTTGGCTTGACAAGTCACAGCTGTGTAGACAAACAAAGAAAAGAGCTAGGAACTATTGAGAAGGCTTTCCTAGCCACATTTTCCATAAGAAAATAACACACAACTGAAGTAGTTAGCTCAGGGCATGCAGGCCTGTTATATCTGGGGAAAAAAGTTTTATTAAAAATACTGTTTAGCATGTGTATCTAATTGAAGTCTTCATGTGCACCATCAGATGTATTTTAAAACCTTAAAATATTATATATTGAATAATAAATAGTTTAATATGGTTTTTCCACAAAAAATCTGGCGGTAGCTTGGTAGCAGCTCTACACTTGCCCTCATTGAGAATGCTAGAATCTATGAATATGCACATTTACTCCTGCTTGCTGTGGTCCCGGGAACAGTAGGCATGGCATCCAGATACAAAATCTATTTCTTCATTAATACCCCTCAACTTATGCATGAAATTCTGGCAATAGTCATTTGTAAGATGTACACGACAAACATGGACTCCTTCCATGCCAACAGGTACATCCCCTTGATTTTTATAAAGAAATTCGCCCTTTTTTGTTTTAGGATAGGCTTTGGTAATGAGTGGAACAAAGTTCCTACCTTGGAATTGTATCATAAAACTGTGCAGTGTGCCACGTTAAACACACCAACCAACTGCCACATCAATGTCAGCTTTCTATGTGCTAAGGGTTCAGTTTACTACATCACTCTCCTGTAATTTGCATATCTTTTCGTAGGGGACCATGATAAGTTCGACATATTTGTGACATCATAAATTTTGCTTGTACGTTCATGTTTCCAACTCCGATTTCAAGTAAGTATGTAGAAGCTCTTTGTCTACAGTGCAACAATGTGAAGAAAGTCATGTTTCCGAGAGTTAACCATAAAAAAAAATTAATTTAGTTTAAATGAATTATAAAGTTAAAGCGAGTTAAAATGATGGCTGTTGCAAGTACTCGAGTCAGTGGCCACTGCTCAGATGGTTTGTGTTGGCTGGTGTGTCAAACCAAATGTCTATTCTGCTTATATAGAACCAGACTACATATTTTGAATATGAAATGAAAAAGAAATGCAGTAATTAAATGATACAGTATTCAAATCAAAATGTTTATATTTTTCTTAATTATTCAGGAAGTGAACTTTATATTTGGCTGAATAACTTGCTTTTGGTTGGATGAACATGCCTTTCAATAAAACGTAATAAATGAAAAGGGTTGTCAAAATGTAAAAAGATTTTGAAAGTTTTTACCTAAAGGGATGTCAGCTTATCATTTGTTCCCAAGAGTCCAACCATTACTTTAAGTGCAGTGTTCAAACTGGATGCTCTACATGCCCTCCTTGTTCTTTGCCACCATTCAGTACAGCAACAATAGATGTTTGTTTGGGCCAAGCCCCTGTGCAGGCTGTTCTTCAGATTGAGGGGCAGTGGGTCAGCAAGGAGGCTCAGGAAGGGGTTGGAGGTCAGGTCAGTGGGCACGGCCCTCACCATAGGCCATACAATACCATGTCAGATCTCCAGTGGGGCCTTTTCTTTCATGTTGTTCACTCTCTATCCTTTTCCCCCTTCCTTTCCCCACTCTTTCCCAAACCCCTGCATTACCACCCCCCCTCCCCCCCAGCTGTTCTCTCACTCACATTACAAATGAGATGTTGAAAGCTGTCCCCTGGCGGGAGACAGCTCTCCTTGTTTCTTTTGAATTTGGCATGTCAGTTTGTGCCGGGGCCTGTGCTCCCAAGCAGCTGTGTGTATGTCACATGTCAGAGAAGCCCTCCCCCACCTCCTGAGAAGCCATATCCAAACAAAGGCCACAAAGTGATTGACAGCTGCCAAGCATATGCACTCTGTTACCCACCTTCTCCATTCTGCTGGTGGAATACTATTCTCTGACCAGTCCAGTCCCCTGTGCTCCTTAGTGGTCTGATCTGTTGTGCATCTATTTATAATGTTGTATATGTGCACAGCCAGTTGTAATGAATGGTTGCACTGGAAGAATCTGTGTCCATACTAAGGCAGCAATGACTTTTATTTTTTCAATAAGTGGTCTTGCATTTTTTATTCACTGCCAAGAACATAATGAAACACAAACTTGAGTCAGCCATCTGCTTTCTACACTTTGTTTTTTAATGTGTAGAAGAGTCAGACCCACTAAGTGGCTGTACAGTACTAAGTGCTAAGTGCTTACGTAGCTGACTCAGACCTGCAGTAGTAATGACCTACTGTCCCGGCACTGTGTGCAGTGACAACAGTCTCTCTCTCTTTCTGTTTTTTTTTCCTGTGAAGTCTTGCATTTGGATACCAGCTTGCTGTGTTGTTTTTGAGTCAGGCGAGGCGTAAGGCTCAGGAAGTGCTCCCATATGAGGGGCGAGGGGGTGGGGTGCAACCAAGGGGAAAGTGTGCTGATTAATCTGTCTAGCAAGTGAAGGAAAATGGCAGTTTATAGAAGGAAACTGTGCCTTCCCCCCCTCTGTGGTCTTGTATTGTAATGTAACAGTGCATGCCAATCCTTTCCAGTTCTAGTGAACTGTGGTTAATGAGCAGGTAAACTGTGGATTTGTGAGAGAGTGACAACAAAAATAGACTTCTGAGCAGATAAACTAGAGACTATGAGCAGGCAAACTGTGGTTGTATGAGTTGGCAAACTGGTCTTGTGAATGGGTAAACCACAGTTAGGCAAAGACACTCATTTGAAAAGGAAGTTGAGCATGAATATTAGACAGGCATGGATGACTGCACTGGTCTTGTCTCCCACGGTACAGAAGTAGAAGAAGTTTATGCAGAGATTCCCCCCAGAATCGGGAGCACGAGTGTGTACATTCTGAACTTTTTCATATTCAGTTCTCATATATTTCACTGTTTATTACTTGAACATCATAAAGGTTGTGAAATGTCTTTCCCTCTAGTGAATGCAGTGCAGGATGAGCACTAGAAATTATGGACAGTTTTTGGGACTTGGCTCTGTGGCATGGGTTAGTGGGTAGCCAGAAACTGCACCCTTCCCCCACCACTTTTGTTTTAATTTTTTTTGGGGTAGGGGGGAGGGCAGTGTGCTTGGCTGTGTTACATACCTCCTTGCAGCGATCTCCCCAATAGAGTGAGGGAAATGGGCTTTTACCCCTTTCTGAAGTATTCATGAGGAACCACCCGTGGTTTTGACTCTGTCCCCAGTTTTGTTTTGCAAGAAACGTTCAATTGAAAGTGATGGTGGCAACAGCACTGGCGGGCTGAGTGAGAAGAAAACAAGCCTGGAGATGGTGCCCCCATCAACCATGAAGTTTGGTCACTGAGGTGGGAGCAACCCAGAGAACAGGGAATACATTAAACAGAGAGAGTGGTCTGTTGATATCCTATTTAATTACAGTACCTACTGGTAACAAAAATAAATAAAATGCCAGAATAAATGAAAGTCTGTGGACACTAGCTCATCCAACATCTCATCGAAAATTATGAGCATTAACATTAAATAGTAATCAAATACATAAATGATTTTCCTGCCATGGGCGAGATCTCTGTGAAGAAATACAGAATAATTTATGAAAACAAATTGAGATTGGATGCTGCTGAGTTCACTATGTCCGAGTCTGTCAGTCTTTAGGGGCCTACAGGGGCCTACTGAAATTTTGGAATCCTTAGGGTTGTGTACAGAGCTATCTTTCATTTTGTTCATATACAAAAATGCGGTATATTTGTAGCAATATCAATTCAATGTATTCTGAAACTTCTCCTCTATGTGCTATTTTCCACTGGTGGTGTCGGGTATTCAAATATGATGATGCATGTACAGGAACTTGCGTGCTGAATGCGAAAGAACAAGCATCTAAAATCCAAAAGGCGTCTTTAAAATTAAGTTGGATTTGTTGCTTAATATTACCGTTTCCGACAACATTGTTGGTTTGTCTCTAGGTCTGCTTGCTCCAAATACGCTACTGCTGGTTTATCTTCTAAGAAAAATTAGGACTTACAGGTAAGCTCAAAATTATTCATACCCATACCCTTTTTGCACGTCTCCACTGGGATTCTGGACCACTCCTCTTTTGCGAAGATCTCCAGGTCCTTGAGGTTGGAAGGCTTCCTTGCCATCACTCTAGTCTTTAGTTCCCTCCACAGATTCTCAATGAGATTCAGGTCTGGACTTTGGCTGGGCCACTCCAAAACGTTGATATTGTTTTCTGTTAACCATTTCTTTACCACTTTCGCTGTATGTTTCGGATCATTGTCTTGTTGGAAGGTCCAGTGCTGCCCAAGGCCAAGTTTTTCTGCAGACTGCCTGATGTTTTCCTCCAGAATCTTAATGTAGTCCTCTTTTCTCATGATGCCGTTTACTTTGACAAGGTTGCCTGGCCCATTGGCTGAAAAACACCTCCAAAGCATTACATTCCCACCACCATGCTTACCGTGGGGATGGTGTTCTTGGGGTTGAATGCTTCTCCTTTCTTTCGCCAAATGAAAACCACGTTCCTGTGTCCAAACAACTCAATTTCCATCTCGTCCGACCACAGAATTAATGACAAAAAGCTTTCTTCTTTGTCCAGGTGAGCTTTCGCGAAGGCTAGGCGAGTTTTTGTGTGCCTGTCTTGGAGAAGTGGAGTCCTCCTTGGTCGGCCTTGTGCAGTATCCGCTGGAGTGTCTGCCTTGAGATGTTGGTACCAGAATGGCTCAGATTCTTCAGGATGGTCTTGGTGGTGATACTTGGATTCTTCTTGGCCTCTCGCACTACCATTCGCAGGGGTCACTTTTGGCTTCCTACCACACCCTTTGAGATTTTTCATAGTGTGGAACTCCTTGTACTTTTTGATGGTGCTTTGCACTGTGGCCACTGGCACTTGAAAACACTTGGATATGGCTTTGTAGGCTTTCCCTTTCTTGTGAGCAGCCACAATGCGCAACCAAAGATCCTCACTAAGCTTGCAATTTACTGGAAACTGACTAGAGACCAACTGCATCAGCTGTTCTCCATTTATAGTTGATTAGAATGCTCTAGAACATGGTAGAAATTACCAGGACCATTTGGAATGGTATAGAAGCTTACATTTTCTCAAAAAATTGTGACAATTTCAAGGGGTATGAATAATTTTGGGCTTAACTGTATGTGCTACTAGAAATAGCTTCATTTTGATTTAAACTGGTATTTGGAGTGTGAACCTTTTGTGACCACCAGTAACCACAAATGCCACCAAATCCACCAAAACTGAAACATTAAGGATAGTTACATTTTTAAAAAATCAGCATGGGTTTCTTACCTCATTTTGAGTTTACTTATATTTTAAAGTCAAGTCCAAGAAGGAGGTCAAGCCAAGTTAACTCGCATCAGCTTGGATAGGTAAATGGTGTTATTTTAGAGTTACAAGTTGGAATAAACATGCTACGTGGGTCCCCTCCTCAATGGAAGCAGCTTCCCCAAACCCCCCGCCCCCCACTATAATAGCACCCAAGGTTTAAGGTTGCAGTTTGGAGCTTTTTTCAGTTTTTTCAATACTGGCCCAGCTGCTCTCCTCATCCTCTCTCATTCTGTGACTTCTCCATACAACGTTGGCGTGAAGGCAGCAAGCCTTCACCCCCCACACTGCATCTGTAAGTTTTACTTAGTTGTTGTGTTCTCAGTGTTGTTTAACCCCTTAGGGCACAAGCCAAATCTAGCCAATCCTTGCCCATTTAGGGGGTACCCTATTTAAAGCTTTATAACTCCAGATGTGAACACCACAGAGACTTGAAAAAATGGCTTAAATGAAGAAAGGCATTTGTACAATTTACAGTACTAATGCTGATTAGTTTATATTCATAATTTTGGAAGAAAAAAAGTGCCACAAATGCAATTGTCTAGACATAAAATCAAAAACTTTTTTAGTTTGCAATTAAATACTGAGAGATTGCATATATACAACAGGTTAAACCAGCAGTACTCAGACTTGGCCAACTCAGAAGCCACATTGACAATATTTTTTTTGGAAAGAGCCACATTACAAAAATATGCCCCCTCACCCAACCTTTCAAACAAACCTAAAATAATAAGGCTACTAATAGCCAATTTACGTGGAATGACAAATCATAATCGTGCAGTGTTATGTAATTCACATTTTTATTTCAATAAGGATACATGTTATTGCTCACTGGCGAACACCACAATCATAACTACAGCTGTAGATTCTCTCCCTCAGGTGACAGCACACTAGAGGGGAAGCCAATTTATGTGGAATGACAAATCAGGGGAGGGGAGAGAGAGAGAGAGTATTAGGTTTTACTGTACAAAAGCATTATAACCAGTAAAAAGTTGAAACATTAGAAAAACATTTCTAATACTAATTCTAATCCATACTTACTCAGTTGGATTTGTGACACTCCTTCTGGGACACAAGAGTTGTGTAGTTGGGCTCTATGCTGGAAACAGCTATCCGGAGGCCCTCTGTGGTGTGTCGCATACTTATTCTGTTTCGATTCTGAAATTTGATTCTTGAGAGCGCAGAGAAAATGTCTTTCTCTGCCCCATTTGCTTTCAGTGCTTCTTTTAATAAATCCACCGCCCCGTTTCTCTTACCGAGCATAGCTGGTGCACCGTCTGTTGTGATCGCTGTGGTATTAGAAGGTTGAATAGCAAACTTTCTCAAAGTTTCCAATACAGTTATTGTTGTATTGGAATTGTATTGTTGTAAAGGCTGTTGTCGCCTTTTCACTGGTGTTGACGTGGAAATACGTTTTCTGTACAGATCGCTGTTGTTTGAGTCTTTTAAGTTTTTATGTCCTTACTCCCCCTCCCATAGGAAAATCAGTATTGAACTTTGGGTATTTAGACTTGTGATGGCGCTGTAAATTGGACCTTTTGAACTGCAAAACTGTTTTATCACAAAGGAGACAAACGCACTTGCCCACACCACTGGACACAAAGAAAAATTCCAGTTCCCGCTCCTCTTTGAATGTCTTGAACTCCTCTTCTTATTTGCGTTTTTTTGTTACTTTCGCCATTTTATATCGATGTTTCGTGCGTTTTAGCAAGTTCTATGACGTAAGCCCCGAGCTAAATTCTAATTGGAACTTCAGAAGGAGGGAGGGAGTGGGGTTTGCTCTTATTGGGAAATTGGATTATTAACGTCACTGCTGCCAATTGTCTGAGACAATATCTGGTGAGATATTTGGCTAAAAAAGCATTAGCAAATGTAAAATTGGAGACTTAAAAGAGCCGCAATATAGTCATCAAAGAGCCGCATGCGGCTCGCGAGCCGTGGTCTGAGTACCACTGGGTTAAACTATACATGTGCTGGATCAAAAACGTCTTGACCACAAGTTCATAAAATCGAAGGGTGAATATGTAGAACTACTATAGATGTATGAAGCGAAAACTAAGCAGTGTACCCAGCGTCTCCAAATCTATTCAAAATGTCTAAATTATCCACAGCTGTAAATCACAACATATTCACGTATTTCACTACAAATCAACTGTTTTGACTCAAGAAACTCACTGTTGCATCATTTTCAAATGAGAATTACAAGCTTTCAGTCAGTACAGTGGTCTAAGATATCTAGGGGTCCAGAAACATACCCAGAATCTCTCCAAAATTGAATAAAATGCTTTTTGTCCATTATAAAGAATATAAATGAGCCCCTTATGAAGGTTTAAGATGAAACATTGCTATCAGATTTTTTTTTAAAATGCAAAAATATTGTCACACAATGGGGTACAGTACCTAAATGTGTAATAATTAACTCTTGTATGTATTTCTATACTCTGTACTCTCGTATGTTTTCTTGTATGGGGATGGGACGACATTTTCAACCGTCCACCATGTTTTGGCAATGTTCCAACTCTCACGTCATCACTGTTGCGTGCTTCACAAAAACGATTACACTACTAACTAACGCTTACATTACAGCGTGAAATATCCACATTGTATAATACCACTAACCTATTTTAAGACACTCAATTTAAAAAATAACGTGTATAACTGAAATTTTTTGAGCAGAAATACTTACATAGCAATGATGAAATTTTATCTGTGTTGAGTACATGGAGACAGAGACAGTAAATCAACGATACAGTTCAATCCGCTTCTGTTTTGCTCCAGAAAACGATGTCAGGTCTATCAGCAAATATATAGCTTACCTATGCCCAGAAGTCCTCAATAATAATAGTATTTTCCAATATATTACGAAAAATCGTTAGGTGCAGCGTCTTTTACTGCTACCACAGAGTGAATGCGTAAGGGAATGCGATAAGAAAAGTTTTGGTTACGCTGACCTATAAAACACAATTCCAAAAACAAAATTAGACCTGTTATACATCGTTAGAAAGCTTATACTCTCACCTACTGAATAAATGAATTTTCAATCAAGCCAGACTGTACATAAAAAGGACGACAACGCCATGAACGACATGTGTGGTATTACACACAGCTATTTTGGAAGGTACCCAGGCATCACAAATGCGTGTATATTTCACAAACTGATTGTCCAAGACAATATATGACCACTCAGTCTCAAAAGGGACATCTCTACACGTAAAACCAACAGTAAGGTTATGTATTTATTCAATATTTAGTCCCAGATATTGACTGTAGAATGACATGGTATCATTTTTAAAAACTTTTTCTCATTAATTTCGTTATTAAGTGAGGAGCGTTTTCACTGCGGTATTGGCATATCTTAGGGCTATTGTCGGGTTTATCTTGTTGCTATGACGGAATACGATTTTTTAGTGGCAAAAGTATTTTTATGAATGCCCAGATAGACAATATTGTACATTATGTCATGGGTGGGGGGTGTAGTTGTAGATGAGACTGCAGGGAGGGGGTGCGTGTTAAATGAATGACCAGAGCGACAATGGTGGCGCTGCAAAACTCCGTATTTGGCATAGTTGTCGTGTATCGTCTACTAATGAAACTAAACAACGCGTTTCTGCTTTTAACTCATACTTTGGTTGCAGTAGCACCGAATGTCTGAGTTCCGTAATCTCGGCACGCCGGCGTGCCAACCACTAGGGGCTTTGCGCTAAGAGGTTAAATATGTAACAACCTTGCGCTGAGCCAGTTCTCAGCTGTTTGTGTGGAAGGACTGAGAGCGGTCCTGTCCAGCAGAGCCAAAAGAGAAAAAGGCAATACACTGAACATGCACACATTTCCACCATTAGGCCGGCTGTTACAGAGGAATCTATGAACCAGCAGGAATGTGTTATTGATGTGAGAGTTAGGGTGGAGGCTTGAGAAGGCAGTTGTGGAGCAGAGTGAATGAAATCCCCTGGAAATTGAGTGCTTGTGGGAAGGGGAAGATGGGCAACCATGCATATGTCATGGCAGTTTCAGCCCCCCCTCCCCCACGCCTGTGGACCATGTCTGTAACCATGTCTGGGAATGTCGGGGCACCTCCCTGCCAGTCCTGAATTCAGTTTAGGTCTTACGTAGTCTGGGTAATACTGCTACCTTGGAGCAAAAAAAAGAGAGAAATATGCCCTGTTAGCACAACAATCCAGGCCAAGCAGAGCCTGCTGCAGTGTGAGCTTTCTCCTGCTGGAGTTCCACATGCTCAAAACAATGCTCCTATCCTTTTCCTCCCCCCTCGCCACCCCACCCACATGACCAAGAGCCATTTCAAACTCCTACAATGCTCCCTTGGAAGGCCTATGGTTTGGATATTCAACAGATATGGGTGTCCAGGAAAATACAATCTGAAGAAAAACAAAAAGTTTTCAACGTACAAAAATGCCAGTTACTCATGCATACAAAGCACGATAAGTCATTAAGAAAAATCTAGACCTGCCATTAAAAGTACTGATATCAAAATTAGGCCAAGTTACAATAAACAGTATTGCTATCTGAAGCGAATGTGGTCATTTGAAGCATATGTGTCACTTACACTTACACATCAGAAAGTAATTCAAATGGAGAAAATCCTGTGGAGGCCTGGGGAACCTCACGCACTGCAAACAATAAAGGGTTCAACCACCTATCCCAATTACGACAATCTTCGTGCTCAAACTTACGAATCATCGTTTCTAAGGTTTTATTAAATCTTTCTACTAAACTGTCCATTTGAGGATGGTAGACCAATGTTCTGATTGACTTAATTCCCAATAGTTCGTACAGTAATTCGTACGTCCCGATGAGGTCCATCCCCACCCGTTCAAATGGAAGCTCCATTAACGGTAATGGGCACAATGGCGCTTTTGGAGTGGCCGCAGGATTACTAACTGACAGTTGGGACAAGATGCAAACCATCTCTACACTTTGCCCGAATGCTCGGCTAATAGAATCGGGCTATTAGCCTACTCAGTATTTTATCAACACCCAGGTGACCAGCCATCGGATTATGGTGAGCCGCCTTGAAAAGCATTTCCCAACGGCTCTTTGGTATCAACAACTGGGTGTTTTCTTCTCCGGTTTGAGTATCACAACTCACTCAGTATAGCCTATCTTTAATAATAGAAAAGTAAGGGTGAGCTAGAGTAGTGCCGGGGCACACCCGGTGACCATCAATAGCTATTACTTATTCAAAGGCAAAGCGTAAAGTATCATCCCGGGACTGCTTGAGCAGAAAGTCCTCCTGGAGCTGTATTCCAGAAGTCGGGGAAGCTCTCGTGAGAGCAATAGTTCAAAAGTAATAGAAAATTAAGCAAGGAAGATGGAAGATGGCTGGAACTAGTGGGGTCTGGAGACAGACTAATCTGTGCCACCGGCAGGTGACCTGCATTAGAGCTCTTTCCGCAGACCAGAGCAAATTGTAACTGGGCATGGGTGGGCGCCAGGCTGTAAAGACAGGTACAAGTGTGCTACGATGACAGATTGATTTCAGGCGATATTTCCAGATTTCAGGCGGCCCTGAGTCCGTGAGGCTGTCAGCAAACACTTTACAGGCCCTGTCTCCTCCTTTGAAGTGCTGCATACAAGCCCCGCCATGCTGAATACCATCATAATCCCGCACGTGAAACTGAGTACAGGAGAGGTTAGTTTTTTCGTAAGCACTTGCCCTGCTGTCCAAGATGGCAGACTTTGAATAAAACTGTGGATAATGTCACATAAGTACACTTATCTCATTGTGTTCTTCACAGTATTTGCTGTGTACTTGGTTCCATGATCTCTGACTGGAGTGAATCCAAAACCTTTGTGTTCTTTGGATCCTACTTCCTAGGAACAGCAGACCTGTTTGCATTTCAGGTTGAGAGTAAATTATGTGGCAATGAGTACTCAGAAACAGCCTGATTGTAATGGTATTAATTGACATGACAGATTTTACCCATCAGATTAGAAGACTGCGATTATAAGTGAAAACACACTGAAGTATGCTACATTGTCATGAAAGGTTGTATCTCAATTTTTTGTTATTCTTTTTTAAAATATTAATGTTAATATTATTATGAATTGCTTTAAATGTTTAAAGTCAGTGGTAGTCTTTACAGATTTGATGTGATTGCACTTTTGTAAAGCTGAAAGTTTACTGAGCAGTGTGAGGTGAAAGTACCTGCCAGGACTCCACAGCAGTATTCCACTGAGCATATGGAACTCTGGTCCAGAGTTTGCTGCTCTGACCCCCACACCACCTGTCAGTTATGTTACAGACTGCAACAGTTTGATTTGACACTGTCTGGCAGATGGTCCTGGGTGTGGCGCAGGAGGAGGAATAACTGTGCCCATCCCTCGCACAGAGGAATCATCACCCCGTCCCCTGTACTGACTGCAGGCTCCTCTCTGCCAAGGCCTGGTTGACTGACATGTATGTGTGCATGCTGGGATCCACCATCAAAGTGCTTGTGCATAGTGCCGCGACCAGCATGTTTTTCGTGCAGGCGGAATTTGTTCAGGTCTTATTAGGCCTAATCAATTGACTACAGAGTCATTTGATGAGACTCTTTGTGACGGAGACCAGCACTGAACAAATTAAGTTAGTCATGGCTGAGTGGCTTTGTGGAATGCTGGAGAGGGGAATGTTGGGATGGGCTGCGTGCCCCCCCCCCCTCCCTTGAAGTTGCAAGAAACTGACTCGGAAAGACAGGGGAGAGGAGGAAATGGCGTATATGAAGGAGGAGTGCGGGTGCGTTAAATAACATCCAGTGAGGCTGAAAAGCGTGAGAGCAGTGGCAGTCTCTTTAATCTCTGAGGTGACTTGAAGTTCCCTTGAGGTGCTGGTGGCTGAATGCTTTGGACCCTTGGAACCAGCCCCTAACCCTACCCCCCCCCCCCCCCAAAAGAGAGGGCACAGAAACTCATTGTCAAACATTAAGAGCCGATTTGCAGTATAGGCAGTGAGTGCTTATCAGGGAACTGGATTGGTGCATTTAGCATGCCCGATAACTAGGGGGACAAAGTGTGATTCCATGGCCATTGTGCAGGACCAGACTGTACCTTATCAGTCTCTGGAGGCAGCTGTTGTTATATATTAACCACATCAGGATCTGCCCCCCAGCAGCTGCAAGGGCCTGTGGGGGTTCGGGTTTGGGGAGGTGCTGAAGCAAGATTTTTTTTTTTTGTTAGCTCATGGAGTGCCATGTATTTGGTGGGTTAAATGGAATATGAATGTGAAAATTGAACACTGGCTTATAGCATTTGCTGTAGTAGCAATTGCATTTCCTTGTGATCTTCCATTAATTTTTCACTTGCATTCAGCCATTCTTTCAGGTCACACGAACAGGGAAATGAGAGAAATAGGAGATTATTGTCTGTATCACACCTGCTCAGTCAGTGGATGGTTGCCGTACGTTGCGCCTGCCATATCTGTTCTCTCAGCAGCTCTGGTGGCATAGATTGTTCATTGTCACTATTTTTTGATGTGGCAGCTCAGCACTCATTTTTTCAGTCTGCTGTCCAATCTTAGTAAGGTAACACCTTAGCTAAGTAGCTTTGAGAGAGTGGAGGAGGACATGTTAGCATAGATCTTTCTTAGGTAGTTTTGGCCATGCTTGTTTTTGGGTCTACCTTTGCTATAAGCTTCAAACCGCTGGTAGAGATAGGTGTTTAGTCTTTTACTACTTATTTAACTCTAAACAAGAAGCAAGCGTATGAGCCAACTTTGTCTTTCCTGAGTCTCTCCTGTGTCATCTTTCCTGTGTTTTTCCTGTTCCTGTGTCATGGTGGAGACAAAGCTTGGAATTTGTATCAAAGACTGCTGTCCCCTTTCTGCCTTACTTTAGAATAACTAAATGTAAGTGCATTTCAGCCGAGTACCCAAGGTAAATAGCAATTGAAAACATTTTTATTGATACAGTTTTAATGATTTCAGACCATTAATTTTATCAACAGTATCAAATGTTTTTATTGTTGCAGTCCATTAATTAATTTAATATTTCTATGGCTTTTAAGAATTATTATTATTATTATTATTGCCATCTGTATGTGTGTGTGTTTGTCCCTTTAATTATTTTTATCATATGAATGTAGGGGGCCACAAACCTCTCTCATAAAGTGTACTAGTGTTAAATTGTTGGGACTCTTGGTTACCTTAGGTGGATCCAGATCCAGTCCCCATTCTGCCTCCAGGTAGCAGACTGAAATTTATAGTGCCCTCTGACATTATACACGCCCTTGATAAAGATAAACAAAAAACAATATTACATTACATTTACATTACATTACAGGCATTTGGCAGACGCTCTTATCCAGAGCGACGTACAACAAAGTGTATAACCATAACCAGGAACAAGTATGACGAAACCCCTAGAGAGAAGTACCGGTCCAAGTACAGGGAACAACCGCATAGTTCAACTTGGACCGTGGTGGTTAAACTGATTAACACTAACAACGAGAACGGCAACAACGCAATCTATGGAAAAATAAAAATAAATAAAAAATACAAGTAGTCGTTAAGACTGGCGCATCAACTAAGTCACCTATTAAACAGCTGCCTAGTTACACCCCTAAGTTTAGTCATTTACAGGGGGGGAAGGGAGGGATGGGGAGAGGTGCAGCCTGAAGAGGTGGGTCTTCAGTCGTCGTTTGAAATTGTTCACAGTCTCAGCTGTTCTGACCTCCACAGGGAGGTCATTCCACCATCGTGGGGCCAGAACAGACAGGAGACGTGTTCTGGAAGTGCAGGTGCGAAGAGGGGGAGGTGCTAGGCGTCCTGAGGTAGCAGAACGGAGGGATCTGGCTGGCATGTAGGGTTTGAAAATCTTGTGAAGGTATGCTGGGGCTGATCCCTTGACTGCCTGGTATGCTAGAACCAATGTTTTGAATTTGATGCGAGCTATAACAGGCAGCCAGTGGAGGGTAGTGAGCAGGGGAGTTACGTGGGAGTGTCTGGGGAGGTTGAAGACCAGACGAGCCGCAGCATTCTGGATGAGCTGCAGGGGTCTGGTGGCAGATGCCGGTAGTCCAGCCAGAAGAGAGTTGCAGTAGTCCAGGCGGGATAGAACCATTGCTTGGACCAGGAGCTGGGTTGAGTAGGTGGTGAGAAAGGGGCGGATTCTGCGGATGTTATATAGGAAAAATCTGCATGCCCGGGTTACTGCTGCAATGTTGTTGGAGAGGGACAGCCTGTTATCCATCATCACTCCGAGATTCTTGGCGCAGGGTGATGATGTCACTACGGTGTCCCCTAAGGAAATGGAAAAGTCGAGGAGGGGAGAGGATAGAGCAGGAAGTATAAAATAAATAATACAAGTACTGAGCTGTATTTTCAACCCAACCATGTGACAATATTGTACTTAAAATAAAAAAGTAACTGTTGAAAATATTCACATAAACGTGTATATTCTGTAGTGATTTAGGAAATTATTGGGTGTGGGGTCTTTGACTATTCCTCCAGACACAATCTTACAAGATCCTTCAGATTTTTCGGTCTGCGCTTCGGTCCTAAAAGCGGCTGTAATTTCTACATGGTGAAACCAAAATGTATAATAATACCCTTTAATAAAAGCTGAGAATGTGTACTTGTGTGTGAATTGCTTGATTACAAATCAAAAATTGTGAATAAAACAAAAGCACAACTAAAAATAGGAGAATATATAAAAATAATTTATAATAATTGTAATAATAATATTGATTTAAAAGCCAAAATAAATAAGTAGGTATTAAGTTTTATATTAAAAGTCCCTACAGAGCCTGCTTTTGGGTAGGATGTTCCACAGTTTTGGGGCATAGTGGGAAGCTGCGGCTAATACAGACATATCACAAGGCACAAAATGATACGCCTTGCAAAATGAATGACTTGCAACTGGAATTTTTTTTGCAATGCCTACATTGCAAATACCATTTATGTCACTAAATATATTATACGAACTGAAAGATTAAATTGGTATGAAAACTCAAGGTAGCCTACTGAACAGCTTACCAAGTGTATAGCATAGGCCTACTAATGCCTCATGCAAGCAGCAGTGAGACAAACAGAAACAGGAAATGCTATATATTCGGCAAAAAAGTGTTTAGATTTGTGAAAAATAATCTCACTGGGATGTTTATAATAACGTTAATGACAAACTTACAAAGTAAACAAAGTACTATGAGGGCATATTCCCCTCATTTGTTTAAAATATATTAGCATATGGGCTATTTTTCGAAATTAAACCCAAATGGGTGCAGCCTAGCAGGCTATTATTTCATCCTAATAAACAGTGTTGTCCTTAATTATATAATATGAACAGATCGTAGCAATTAAATTATACTTATCTGTGATTGATATTAAGTAATTAAATTATGTAGGAATTAACTGCAAATCTTTATGTCCACAACAACAAATCATGAGGAAGAGAAATATATGAATAGAAAAAATGTATCAAATCAGAGTTTAAAGAGCAAGAGAGAGGCAAGATCAACAAAGAAATTACAGTCAAGAAAAATAATATAGAATAGGATTTAAATAAATACATAAATAGAAAAATAAATAAAATAAAAATACAACACCCCTCTGGGATTTCAGTTTGTTACACCAAGAAATGTAGGCAACATAGCCTATGTATTTTACATACTGAGTAATTTGCAAATTTGCATTTAAGAAGACCAGCTGTCTAACTTTTTATGCAACTATGCACAGCAGGGACCTCATCAGTCATCAGCAGACATTTTTGCTTAAATAGCTGACTAGAGCTATTTATCTTGCTAGTAAAGCACATGTCTTTCTAATGATGAAGCTTAGCTGAGTACTATGTAAGCAGGAGAAAAGAAGTATTGTCTATCTGAACTGTTTTGATACACTGTTGCGAGCACCTAATTTTTGCTAGGAGCTACAAGTGAATAATTTGAGCTAGAGCCTATAGACAGGAACAAAAAGTAAATAGTATAATCGGCAAAGTGAGTGTTTTGTTAATAACATGGTTAACATGGTTAATAACTTGAACGAATCGAAAACTCAAATGTACTGATTATTTTAGAGAATTGAACTTCCCAACACTAGTTCCGAATTGCAGTTACAAATAAACAGTTACGCCTCAACGAGTGCTTGTATATTACTGCATAATAATGGGGCTGTCTCTTTGTAATAAAATTCAAATTAAACATGCGATATACCATTGGAAAGTGTGTAGTGTCCTCTACACGATGAAAAGAGTTATAAATCAAACTATACTAAACTGAAAGGAGTTATACTGGTGTAAATTGCAAATTGGGTTTTTGGCATGTCTGTTGTAAATGCCTACCCCCTTTTTGTATTTGTGCATTTACTTCTGAAACAAATTGTTCAAGACAATAAATAACCACTGAATCTTGAAAGGGACATCTTTATGTGTAAAACCAATGGCAAAATAGTATAATTATTGCATATAATGAGTCACAGCTATTGATAGTATAGTGACATGGTATAATTCCACAAAAATTCTTGTTTATTTTGCTGTTCAGTGACCCGCGTTGTTCACTGCTGTGTTGCCATACCTTCGGGCTATTGTCCATTTTATCTTATTGCTATGACGAAATACAAATTTTGGAAGGTGAAAGAATATTTTTATGAGCTCCCAGATAGACACTATTGTCCACTCTGTCATGCTTGAGGGGTGTAGTTGCAGATGAGACTGCAGGGAAGGGTTGCTTGTTAAATGGACAACCTAAACGACAATGGTAGCACTTAGAGACTATGTTTGGCATAGTCATTGTGTATTGTCTACTAATAAATCTAGAACAGAGTTAGTGGTTTCAACTCATTGGTTTTTTTTTCAAGTTTTTTCTTAAATTTGTTCTTGAGAACGGTCCTAAGAAAAGTCTACGTCAGATTCATGACGTGTTCTTAAACAGCAGAATTGTTCACAAACGTGTTCTTATAATGATGAATCCCATTGTCCTCGTAAACTGAAAGCGCGTGCCTCTTCCTAATTAGCATAGGTAAACGCCCTGCCAATCCCCATAAAAGGTCATGAGACTACAGGGCCGTGTGCACACACAGAAATTGAAAAGAAAAGTTGAGAGAGAAGTCAAGAATGCCCAAACAAAAATCTAAAGACGGTGGAGCACCGGACTGCAAACTTAAGAAAAACACTTCAGTAGTTCTGAAGTGGAGGCACTGCTGCAGGAAGTGAACAGCAAACGACCTGTCATATTTAGTAGTGTCAGTAGTGGATATAGAATAACACACACAAAAAAGATGCATGGGATGCTATTACTCGTTCAGTGCATGCTGTAGCCGGAGAAGGTCGCACAACTGATGAAATAAAAAAAAAACAGTTTGATGTCAAATCTGAGGCAAAAGAAAAAATGCTGGTGGGAGTGGGCACAAGGAATTGCGTGTTATGCATTCAAACGACAAAGTGCTTCTCGTCACATTAATCCTGATAATTAAATCAACCAGCAGTAAACTGCATCGGAGAAACTAGCTGTTTCAACCCGTCGCTGCACAAAAAATGTATTGCCAGTCATTTTGGTGTTACCCCCCTCTCATGGTGTCACCCGGTGTGGTCCGCACCCCCCTAGTGACGCCTCTGAATAAGTTTTCTCTTCTTCAACATGTCCATGTGTTTAAAAAGTGTTACCTAAGTGCTTAGTGTGTATTCAAAATGTAAACATTTGCTTTTGCAGTATAGACCAAACATTGCATAATTGAAACCCCCAAAAATAAAAGGTCACTACAATGGTTTGATTTTTATCATTTATTTACAGATGAACTCCCGCTGAGGCAACCACCATCTGAGGCGGAACCTGGCACCTTAATGCTTTGTAAAATAACAAAAATAATTATTAAAAATATTAAAAATTATAAAAATATTATTGTAATTTAAATCCTATAATATTATACAACTGTAGAATTGAAGAAAATGCAATAACCAATTATTTTGCACAAACATGTCAGCATTCAAATGTGCATAAGTGTGCTCTTGAGTGTGCGTAGATTCTGTTCTTACCTAAGAACAAATCCCAAATAAGAAAACATTGGTGAATGTCAGAATTTTCGTGAAAACTGCGTAAGTGGGCTTTAAGAAGAAAATAATTCTTAAGAACGGTTGGTGAATGAGGCCCATTGTTTGGTTGCAGGAGCACTGAATGTCTGAGTTGAGCAATCTCAGGATGCTGGTGCTCTGGCCACTAGAGGGCTCCCACAAAGGGGTTAAAAGCATCCACCATTTCACCTATAAAATAATTTCAAAAATCTTGATCTAAGGAATTTGTTAGCGAAACGTAGTTCTGCTGCAGCATCTAAATGCCATTTAATTATTTTTAATTCTGTTTTATTTCTTGTGGTGTTTAACAGAACATCAAAAACTATGCTGTATTTCTGAGGGTGGGGAAGTGTTAACGGCCACATGCAACTACAGTAAATTCAAAAGGGGGTTTCTTTAAGTTAACCACCGAAGTGGAAACCACTAGGTCTCAGTAAGAGACTTAAGGAGGGGGTAACAAAAAGAAATGACTCAACTCCTAAGGGATAATATCCTAACACAAAGTAAATGTCTCAGCAGGAGAACGAAACTAAGGCGTAAGGAGTGAGTAGAATTTTAGTAAAGACTGCAGTGCAGTCTAGAGAAAAGCAAAAGAAAAGGTGCCTCGTAATGAGGAAGGCAAAAAAGGCGTATTAAGGATAATAAGGAATAAAGCTAAGTGACTAGTAGGACCGAAGTCTTATTACTAGTCAAAACAAAAAGCTATATTCAAAATCCTATACCTTTTTCCTTACCACACTTTTCTCTGAGAGCTTTTCACTGTTACCGGCTTTTGTGTAACGTGAGTAGACACTAAAGCAAAGAACAGATCTCACGTGAGCGCATATAATCTCTCTCAATCAGGTGCAAACAATCAGTAGTAATCAAAGATAATCTCGGAGCGCCCTCAGGCGATTCTGAAGATTACCACACTCAGTTCCCTGAATAAGCACTCAGTTTCCTCTACAGGGATACTGAGTAGCCGATTATCACAAACCACGATGCCGAGTAGCAAACGGAATATGGAACCATGACAGTATTGACCAAACATGCTATGGACACCAAAAGATCAATGACGGAAGTCCAGAAGAACCAGATCAGTGAGTCTGAGGTAGAGGTTAACAAAAAGTACTTTTAATCGTCGTAATGAGTGGGGGTAGGGGTAGGGGGAGCCAAAAACAACTAAAGCGTCTTCCCGGTTAGGGTATCGGTGCTCCACTCCAGGTATTCACAGGTCCTTCTGGAGAGAAACAAGAAGCACACAGGTTAGAGGGGGGGGAGAGAATAGGTCCTGGTCAGTCAGATCCGGGTCCGGCTCCTTGCTCCGGGTGCCGGCTGGTGATCCTCCAGTCTCCAAGGGGGTGTAGGGGAGAAGGCCTCCCTCCCAAGTGAGGTAGCACTCCAATCTTTCCACAGCTCAAGCTCTGAGCTGTTCCTGTCGTTGCCCCCTGTCACACGGTCCACTGGAATCACTGTTATTCTTTACACTTTTACGCTTTTCAGTTTGTCACAACTATTCCTCTACTTTAGGAGAGTTGGCCCACGGCCGCTTACAGTCTCAGGTCCAGGTGTGGAGTCGCCCGGCGTAGCTCCGTAGGAAGCCCCAGCAACTCTGCCATTCCTGGGTTTGTGCTGGTCTAAAAAGCCTGCGTGCTCGTCAGTGCAAGCAGCTTCAGGTGGGCGGCGGAAGCCAATCCATCCAGCAGCTTCAGGTGTGCTGGAGAGTGGAAAATTCCACCTACCTTCCCTCTGCTGCAGCCCTGTCCATGGTGCTGCCTGGTGTCACCTCAGTTGGTCTGCCTGGTGCTGTCCAGGGTCCTGAATGTCTCCAGACTGTGGTTTGGTAGGTAACGCCCACTCACGACTTTTCCTAGCGGCCGGCGGTGTCGATGGGCTCGGCAGTCCTGGTGGTCTCGTGGGGAGCACCGATAAGGAATCGGGGCACCACAGTAGAAATAACTAAATCAAGACGCTTACCATGTTTGTGAGTAGTCTTGGTGACATTAAAGTTGAGTTAAAATTCTTGGCTGTGTTCAGAAACCCCATGGCTTTAGCATCCATTTTATTATTTATGTGGATGTTCATATCCATCCATCCATTATCTATAACCGCTTATCCTGAACAGGGTCACAGGGGGGTGCTGGAGCCTATCCCAGCATGCATTGGGCGAGACGCAGGAATACACTCTGGACAGGCCACCAATCTATCACAGGGCACACGCACCATTCACTCACACACTCATACCTAAGGGCA
Organism: Anguilla anguilla; assembly: GCF_013347855.1. Taxonomy (NCBI): domain Eukaryota; kingdom Metazoa; phylum Chordata; class Actinopteri; order Anguilliformes; family Anguillidae; genus Anguilla; species Anguilla anguilla. Next base: position 33,135,957 of record NC_049207.1, read on the forward strand.
ATTTAGGGTCCCCAACCAGCCTACCTGCATTTGGACTGTGGGAGGAAACCGGAGTACCCGAAGGAAAACACGGACACGGGGAGAACATGCAAACTCAACACAGAAAGGTCCCAAGCCGAGATTTGAACCCACAACCTTCTTGCTGCGAGGCCACAGTGCTAGCCACTGCACCACCGTGCCACCGATGTTTATATCACAATTTCTTTGATCATAATCATAACTAGTAATGATATGTGAGAAAAGAACAGAGAATTCAGGTAGAAAGACTGCGGATTGGTTGGGCGAACGGTATGGCCTTCTGTTAATTTGAGGACTGTTGATTCAGTTTTCAATACAATGGCAAGATACTCAAATGATGCAAAGTCACCAAAACGCACCTCTGTACAGCTAAAAAAATTGAAATTCCACCTCCTCATTCACCCTGCCTAACTGAATGGGAGAATTGTGGGGGTCAGGCGTCCATAAGTGCAGCTGCCCTGTCAGACCTGGGCCAGTTCTAAACAAGGGGAAAAAAAGTGTAATTTCTTTCAGTGACAAGGTCATTGATTCTCCCAGAACATTGCGGCGGTGAGTCGAACGTGCAGGTTCTTCCTGTACAACATCCGGAGAATCCGTCCCTTCCTCACCACCTACGCAACCCAGCTCCTGGTTCAAGCGATGGTCCTATCCCGCCTGGACTACTGCAACTCGCTGCTGGCTGGTCTGCCAGCATCCGCCATCAGACCCCTGCAGCTCATCCAGAATGCCGCAGCTCGTCTGGTCTACAACCTCCCCAGACATTCCCATGTCACCCCCCTGTTCGCTGACCTCCACTGGCTGCCTATTATGGCTCGCATCAAATTTAAGACTTTGGTGCTTGCATACCAGGCAGCTAAGGGGTCAGCACCAGGATACATCCAGAGGATCATCAGACCCTACACACCAGCCAGACCTCTCCGTTCTGCCACCTCTGGACGCTTGGCACCTTCCCGTTTGCGTCTGCTGTCTGTCCTGGCCCCTCGCTGGTGGAATGACCTTCCCGTGGCGGTCAGAACAGCAGAGAATCTGATTACCTTCAAGCGCAGACTAAAGACTCATCTCTTCAGGCTGCACCTCTCCCCACCCCTCCCTAGCCTCTAGTTTAGCTCAATGTACATAGTTAGGCTAATGCGATCATGTTAGTTTTGTATTTGGCAGGATTGTTTTGTCTGATTCTGATTAGGCAAATGTGATTTCAGTGCTAGTTTTGTACTTGGCAGAATTGTTTGTTTGTTTGCTGAACAGGTTACCCTACAGGGTTGGAGTCCTGATCTGTGGTCACTTCTGGCACTACAATCTTTACTTCACTCGTGTGTTTTTCTGCACCTCTGCACCTTGAACTAATGCACTTGTTGTACGTCGCTCTGGATAAGAGCGTCTGCCAAATGCCTGTAATGTAATGTAATGTAATTATAAATGTAATCTTATTAGTTAGAGGTCTTAAATTGATTAGAGTCAGATTAGTTCCAGGCCAGTCTAACTGTGGTGAAGTGTGCAGAACTACAGTAGGAATACAAAAATATTAAATCTAAAATTTCAGTCAGTGTCTCTACTTTTGTATTTTCGGTGGGCAGAAATAACTTGGAATAGGAAAGATGGTTGGAAGAGAGGAGAAACAGTCAGTAGTAGAATACAGAGCATATATTTACTGTTTAAAAATCATGGGGGTGCCATTGAAAAGAAATTAGCGAATGCTGGGGTGGGGGGAATTAATGATCACAGGTAGCAGTAGAACACATCAGTGTTCAGCGTCCATTTCCCAAGTCAATATAGTCCATCAGTGCACCAGTTCAGTGCACCAGGTTTTAAGCCAACTATGGAGAGCGAAACGCCAACTGTATGCTTCATTTCCTCTACCAATCATGGTTATGGGCCCGTTATGATAAGTATTGAAATTGCTCTTTCCTTAACTTTTTAAGGTTGAGGGATGAAAATTGCATCAAAAAGCACTCCCTTTAATCTCCATCGAAAAACTCTCTTATTACTGAATGTACAATTATTATTTTTTTACCTACGGCGCACAGGAACTGGCGCCGTGGGCTATGTGCCGAGGGAGGTTTGGTGGGACGCATGCGCAGGTGGTGCTTTGTTTAGTAGGACACATGCGCAGTTGGTACGGCACGACATTTTTAAGCAGAGCTTTATCGCCTAACGTTACTTTAGATAACCCTAACATGTTCGCGTTTCGCCTACTTTAGCTAACCTAGTTAGCACGTATGGATCGCCTACTTTAGTTAACCTAGTTAGGGCAGACGGGAGCTTTAGAATGTCGCCAGCAGTGTATGCGCTTGAGCTCGACAACACATTTCTCATAGAAAAGGTAGTTTTAGTTCATTACAGTGGTGGTACAAGTGACAAGAAATAAGTGGTACTGTGCTGCTAGCCTTTATTGATTGCCATACAAGGTTAACGTAAAGTAGCTAGCACAATCTGACAGCACTAACCCATAAAAATATACTGTGAATGGTACTTGCTCAATCGAACGGTAAATGTGAAAAACATTTGATTACAGTCAGCAGCACCAAAATTTTCTGTCACACCCTTAATAAATGGCAAAACTCCCAGCAGAAGATTGATTAAATCTTTTAAAGTTATATAATTTCTGAAACTTCATCGATTCCGCTTGGCCACAGTGAGTGAAACTAGGCGATCTGAGCGTATAGTTTCTATGTAAATTACGTCAAAAGGATTCAGCCTTGTTGTTAGCTAGCTAAACTTCACAGCACAGTCATTGCCGTTATCATGATTGTAGCATGAAGTGTCTATTTTCAAAATCCATTCAACCCCTTAGTGCACAAGCCAAATCTTGCTAATCCTTGCCCATTTAGGGGGTACCCTATTTAAAGCTTTATAACTCCAGATGTGAACACCACAGAGACTTGAAAAATGGCTTAAATGAAGCAAGACATTTGTACAATTTACAATACTAACGCAGATTAGTTTATATTCATAATTTTGGAAGAAATAAAGCGCCACAAATGCAATTGTTTTGACAAAAAAACAAAAATAAATTTGCACTTTTTTAGTTTGCATTGAAATACTGAGATATTGCATATATACAGCAGGTTAAACTATACATGTGCTGGATCAAAAACTTCTTGACCACAGGTTCATAAAATCTAAAGATGGATATGTAGAACTGCTATAGATGTATGAAACAAAAAATAAGCAGTGTACCCAGCATCTCCAAATCTATCCAAAATGTCTAAATTATGCATTGCTGTGAATCAAAACATATTCACTATTTCACTACAAATCAACTGTTTTGTCTCAAGAAACTCACTGTTGTATCATTTTCAAGTGGGAATTACAAGCTTTCCGTCAGTACAGTGGTCTAAAATATCTAGGGATCCAGAAACATATCCAAAATCTCTCCAAAATTAAATAAAATGCTTCTTGTCCATTATAAAGCATATAAATGAGCCCCTTATGAAGTTTTAAGATGGAACAATGCTATCAGGTTAAAAAATAATGCAAAAATACTGTCATACAATGCGGTACAGTACCTAAATGTGTAATTAATTCTTGTATGTATTTCTATACTTTGTACTCTCGTATGTTTTCTTGTATGGGGATGGGACGACGACATGAAAACAATTTTCAACCGTCCACCACGTTTTGGCAATGCTCCAACTCTCACGTCATCATTGTTGCATGCTTCACAAAAACTATTACACTACTAACGCTTACATTACAGTGTGAAATATCCACATTATATAATACCACTAACCTATTTAAAGACACTCAATTTAAAAAATAACGTATATAACCAAAGTATTTTGAGCAGTAATACTTACATAGCAATGATGAAATCTTACCTGTTTTCAGTAGATGGAGACAGAGACAGGAAATCAATGATATAGTTCTATCCGCTCTTGTCTTACACCAGAAAACTATGTCAGCTGGGTCTATCAGCAAACATATGGCTTAGTTATGATCAGTCCTCAATAATAATAGCATTTTCCAAGAAATTTCGAAAAATCGTTGACAAGGTTTCGTTAGCAGCGTCTTTGTTTTACTGCTACCACGATGATAAGAAAATTTCCGGTTACGCTGACCTATAAAACGCTATTCCAAAAGCCAAATTAGACATGGTATACATAGTTAGAAAGCTTATACTCTCACCTACTGAGTAAATGAATTGCCAATCAAGCCAGACTGTACTAAAATGGGCGACGACGCCTTAAACAACAGGTGTGGTATTACGCACAGCTATTTTGGAAGGTACCCAGGCATCACACAAGCACGTATATTTCCCAAATGGATTGTCCAAGACAATATATGACCACTCAGTCTCAAAAGGGACATCTCTATGCGTAAAACCAATGGTAAGGTTGTATATTTATTCAATATTTAGTCCCAGATATTGACTGTAGAATGACATGGTATCATTTTTAAAAACTTTTTCTCTTTTATTTCGTTATGTGAGCAGCATTTTCACTGCTGTATTAGCATATCTTAGGGCTATTGTCGGGATTATCTTGTTGCTATGATGGAATACGATTTTTGAGTGGTGAAAGAATATTTTTTATGAATGCCAATAGATAGACAATATTGTCCATTATGTCATGATTGGGGGTGTAGTTGTAGATGAGACTGCAGGGAGGGGGCGCGTGTTAAATGAACGACCAGAGCGACAATGGTGGCGCTACGAATCTCTGTATTTGGCATAGTTGTCGTGTATCGTCTACTAATGAAACTAAAACAAGGCGTTTCTGTTTTTAACTCATACTTTGTTTGCAGTAGCACTGAATGTCTGAGTTCAGTAATCTCGGCACGGCTTTGCGCTAAGAGGTTAACCAAGCTAGCTAGCTAGCTATCTAACTTTCATCGGCTTCGCTAAAAAAAAAAAAGAACAACGACACTTACGTTTCCCAACCGGAAGATCCACATACATCTCGCTATACAACATAGATATACATAGACGCCGCATTGACTGCTTCGGCCCATTGCTGCGATACGTCAACGTCAACGTCGCCACCATATTGGGCCAGGCAAGACTGGCCTGAAAACAAATACAAGTAAACGGGGGAGCTGCGGTTTTTCTGGATTCAGCGATTATAGCCTAACTATCGAGATTCTAAGTAACTGGAGATAAAACTTTTTTTTGTACTCCACGTAGATCATAGACCCTTGAATATAAAAACGACTCATTGAAATTGGTTGAGAAATGTAAACGTTATAGTGCTTTTTATCCAGAAAAAACACAGCTCCCCCGTTTACTTGTATTTGTTTTCAGGCCAGTCTTGCCTGGTCCAATATGGCAGCGACGTTGACGTACGATCCAAAGGCCAGTGCGGCATCTATGTATATATGTCTATGGCTATACAAAGGTTTTGTCAGAAATATCGTGGATATAGCCTACATGTACTTTTATATTTCGACTCAAATTTTCATTCATTTTCAGCAGCTGATTTATGAGACTCTCAAGCCAATATGTTTTGAGGACATTGATTAGTTTACGTAACCTGTAATGTTAGTTGTTTAACACGATCTTTAAGTTTAATAGTAATGACAAGTCAGTATTATTGCAATTAAACCTGGCGAAAAAAACATCCACATAAGTAGGCAAAACTAAATAGATAAACAACAGCAGTGTAACACAGCAGGCCATCGCATAGCAGAACACTTTCGCGCTTGTAATGTACCGTAAATGCTATTGAGCTTAGCTATTTCTGGAATGAATTGTGTAGCCTACCCACTTTTATTCAGGCCCACCTGCAATTTCATTTCTGGCTACGCCACTGGTGGGGTGGTTCGCAGCCCAAAGGAAAGGCATGCAGAGTAGGGATGAGCGAGTACACCATTATCCGTATCCGTATCTGTATCTATTCAACCAACTAAATTATCTGTATCCGTATCCGTATCCGGGGCTTAAACTGGTAGTGGGTGGGACCGACCCGGAAGTTGGTATTTTAACCTCTTACCAGCACAAAGCCCCCAGTGGTTGGCACGCCGGCGCGCCAAGATTACTGAACTCGCATCAAATTTAAAACATTGGTCCTAGCATACCAGGCAGTCAAGGGATCAGCCCCAGCATACCTCCACAAGATATTCAAACCCTACATGCCAGCCAGATCCCTCCGTTCTGCTACCTCAGGACGCCTAGCACCTCCCCCTCTTCGCACCTGCACTTCCAGAACACGTCTCCTGTCTGTTCTGGCCCCACAATGGTGGAATGACCTCCCTGTGGAGGTCAGAACAGCTGAGACACTGACCCATTTCAAACGACGACTGAAGACTCACCTCTTCAGGCTGCACCTCTCCCCATCCCTCCCTACCCCCCTGTAAATGACTGTAAGCTTAGGGTTGTAACTAGGCAGCTGTTTCGTAGGTGACTTAGGTGCATTAACTGTCTTAACTACTGCTTGTATTTTTTCCATAGATTGCGTTGTTGCCGTTCTCGTTGTGTTAGTGTTAATCAGTTTAACCTTCAGGGTCCAAGTTGAACTATGCAGTTGTTCCCTGCACTTGGACCGGTACTTCTCTCTAGGGGTTTCGTCATACTTGTTCCTGGTTATGGTTATACACTTTGTTGTACGTCACTCTGGATAAGAGCGTCTGCCAAATGCCTGTAATGTAATGTAATGTAATGAACTCAGACATTCAGTGCTACTGCAACCAAAGTATGAGTTAATAACAGAAACGCCTTTGTTTTATTTCACATTTCCGGGTATGTAAACCGGATGTAGGGGTCTCTCATTTCCGGTTATCTTAACAGCCACCAAAACAATGGCAGCAACGAAGAGCTTTTTTGTTTTGTAGCGTTCCCCTGTGTACCAAATCGAAAAAGAATTTATTTGCCCTTTCACAGCTTTCCCACAGATTTACTCCAAAATAAGAAAAAAAACTTGCTAGGTAGCATGACTATCATAATGTTGCAAACTAACATAAACTAACTCATTACGCTAGCTAGCTAGTTAGCTACTGCTTTGTGAATAAGATTACACTCGATATTAAACTTTTCTCCTTGCATACATTTGGGTCTAACTGTCTGAGTCCCCTACCAACTCCTTTGTTTTTTATTTTTTTATCATTCATTGAGAACTAATGCGGTTTCACTCATGTGGTACTTGTTACTCAAGAATGTCATAAAATCAGTTAGCTAGCTATATTTTATGTTATGTGATTAGCAAATTACCTTTTAGCCGGCTAGCTTGTTAGCAAGCACATATTTGGATATTCAATGTTGAAACTGCAGATGGACGTTTATTTTAGTTGTTAATTGTAATTACAAAATGTATTGACGGACATTGCGACAAGCCTACTTAAGATATATCAGCTGATTTAAAAATGTGTGGGTAGTTTTTATCAGCGATGAAAACAAACAGATCGGTAGTGAACTGAACACCGGCATTACACAGGCGATTTGACAAGCAATTTAAATCTTTATTAGAACAAGTACAGCACAAACAACATGTCACAAAATAGTAACGGAAGTACAAAACGTAGTTCAGAGATATTTCTCTTCAGTATAACATAAGTAATTGTGTGGAGCCTAACACTTACATACATTGTACTTACATAGCGCCGTACTTACATATGCTGACCGTCAACGTTAACACTACAGAATCGCTTTTCCTCACAGTTGTCAGGCTCCCTAATCATTCATTTTCGGGACAACCGAGAGGAACAGAGATACTGTTAACGGACAGCAGATGTTGCTTCACACTATGAAAACACAATAGAGTCGCCTCCAGAAAATAATTTATGTTATGTCGAAGTGAAATATCTCTTTAATCGGCTAACTTGCTGTGGTTAGCAAGCTAGCTATTTAGCTTTCTGGCGAACCAGAACTAAACTTATACTTACCTTCATAACCGAATATAAACTTCTCAAAAAAGAATGTATAGCCCTGGCAATGCTTCGACAATGCAGATAACATCGGACATAGTGAACTTTGGCAGAGCTATTAGGGACTGTGAGAACACGTCGCAGTTTAGGCTCAATTTTTCGCTGTCAGAAATGGACTTACGTCCGTAGCAACGATAACCGGAAACAAAGTATCCCTACATCCGGTTTTGGTTGCCATCTTGTGAAATAGGCCTATTGTCACTCTGGTCGTTCGTTTAACACGTGTCACCCCTCCCTGCAGTCTCATCTGCAACTATACCCTCCCACCCAGCTAATGGACAATATTGTCTATCAGGGCATTCATAAAAATATTCTTTCACCACTCAAAAATCGTATTCCGTCATAGCAACAAGACAAACCCGACAATAGCCCTAAGATATGCCAATGCAGCAGTCAAAACGCTGCTCACTGAATAACAAAATAAACGAGACAAAGTTTTTAAAAATGATACCATGTCATTCTACAGTCAATATCTGGGACTAAATATGGAATAAATATACAACCTTACCGTTGGTTTTACGCGTAGAGATGTCCCTTTTGAGACTGCGTAGTCATGCATTGTCTTGGACAATCCGTTTTATGAAATATACGCGCATTTGTGATGTCTGGGTACCTAACAAAATAGCTGCGCCTAATACCACACGTGTCGTTTACGGCGTTGTCGCCCTTTTTAGTACAGTCTGGCTTGATTGACAATTCATTTATTCAGTAGGTGAGAGTATAAGCTTCCTAACGATGTATAACATGTCTAATTTTGCTTTTGGAATAGCATTTTATAGTTCAGCATAACCGAAAATCTTCTTATCATCGCATTCACTTACGCATTCACTCTAGCAGTAAAAGACGCTTTTATCGTTACTCTGTTTTTATAATTTTTTTTTAATGAATTGACGGTGTGAAGACAGTAGTAGACAGAGCACGCCAGGTTACAGTTGGCTAACCACGATGTAATGTAGGCGATGTGTTGTGATTTCAGGTGAGCGACAACGTCTAAATGTGCACAGAAGTGATGTTGCATTTGTACAGTGGATGTATAAGAATGCTAGGATGTCAATGATGCTAGTAGAGTGTGTGTATGAGATCGCTAAATGTAGGAAATACAAGTACATGCTTTATAATGTAGTCACTAGCTAACTGGCTAGTTAGCCCCACTGTAGCAAGATAGAAGCTAGACATGTCTGTTTGTAATCAGTAATATGTGCTTACGTGTGAATGTCCAGTAAATGTGTGTTTAGCTATGGTGAGAATAATGTGTTGAGCCGAATCTGAGAATTGCAAACTATATTTTATTGAAAATATATGACAATAGATAATAGATCCCTGTTGACAGAGTGGCTGTTATGATGGCAAGATTGTTTTGTATTGTGTGGGCGCAGCACAGCAGTGAACTTTGTATAGGCTCTGTGTAGAGGAGGAGCTCTGTGTCTGGCTGGCCTATCACGGAACGATGTGGACACTGGACACAGCTACCCAATGAGGATTTTCCTTCACCACGAGTACGGATATTGACACATTTTACTCGGATGGTACTCATGCTCGTAAAAAATGGAGCATCGCGTAGTTCTGGCAGGCCACGAGAGTCAAGCGCTCCGGCTGAATCAGCCGATGGCTCAGCTGAGTGATGTTTGCCTATCACAGTACATTCACTAACAGGGCGGTCTACTTAAACAGCCTCCCTCTACTCATTCGGCTGCTCCTCCTGCATGCAAGCGCTGCACGTTGCTTCGTAAATCCCCTCCACCACTCCAGCTCCATCCCCATGCGTCAAGAATTTGCATTTCTCCATCCCTATGTGTTAAGAATTTGTATTGCTCCATCCCTATGTGTTAAGAAATTGCATTGCTCCATCCCTATGTGTTAAGAACTTGCTTTGCTGCTGGATCTGTTCTGTATGTACCGCTCTAGGGGGGTTTGCCTGCTGGCCTCCCGGCCTTATCCATGCGGGCTGCGTGGTTGGCGGGAGAGCTCCAGAACAGAGCCATACCGCCAAACATAACTGTATTGCCTTTATTGTCAATAAAGTTCTACTTTGATGACAGTGGTCCTGACAGAAGTACATTATCTGTACCGGATACTCGTTTCATCCGAATGTTCGGCTCAACCCTAATGCAGAGCTGCTCTTCAATACGCCAAATGCTCGTTCGATGTGGCAGCGAGTCTTCTTGTGGCTTTTACTGAACTGGACCTCTGCGCATGTAATGGGCCTCCGGATAAGTGTTACGAGGTACTGGCGCAAGGGATAGCCACGGTCACCGAGAACCACTCTACTGTAAGCCCCCTCTTCAAGTTGAACCTTGAGTTGGCTGCTATCGAAGATGCGAGCATCATGAGCACTGCCGGGTCACCTCGCCACAATGTTGCGAATGCACAGATTGTTGTTGCAAACCATTTGGCAATTCAGAGAGGTGTACCTGTAATATTAGACACATAAATATTGTTTAGTATGCGAATTCTGCCAAAATAGGTTAATATTTGTTCATGCTTTACTATACACATTACTAGCAGAAGCAGATCATAGAATGGCTGTCACAGCATGACACAACGCGGTGACCTTTACGCAGATATTTACTAATGTCATCTTCATTAGTAGCATTATACTGTATATTGTATACTGTAGGCCTATAGTATTATGCAGAATTGCTATTCTATTACTGCGTTCTGTGTATGTTCTTGAGGTTTATAGAAAAAGGAACAGAGGGATTACATACCCACGCCGATTGGTGAATGCTGAATCACGTACAGTGTCATGAAACATGATTGGAATGTGTGTACAATCCCCCCAGACATGCCTGCTTTCATGTAAAATGCAGTTGAGATGTCTCTCTGCTCCTCCTCATTTGGCATGACGATGTAATTCGAGTGGAGTGTACCAAGGGTCTGGGCCACCTTATGTACTATCCGGCGAACTGTGCACTTGTGGACATTTATGAGATTGCCACCGCAGCGTAAGAAGGACCCTGTTGCAAAATAGCGTAGTGCAAGCAGTGCTTTGTGCACTATTAGACACAGGCATATTTCCTCTCCCCCTGGACCTCAGCTGACCTCTCAACATGGAGATAAGCCGCCTCACTGCTCGTTTAGACAGGCGGTAGCGTTGCTGGAATTGCTCCTCACTGTACCTCCGAAAGGGGTCACGAAGTAGCCTATATCTCCTACTAATGATTTGTGCAGCCTGCACTCTATGCACCATCAGCACACTGTCATTTAGGACATCCATGGTAGCTACAGAGATTAGGCAATCCATTGAATGCACTTTTAAATACCACACCCAGCACTGCAGCACCTGATTCCAATTCTGAAGTAGGACCAGAATTGCACATCCTTGTTAAATGGATAGTTTACCCATTTTTCAAGATGTGTTATTGTTTCACTTAGCTCTGATAGGGTATGTAAACGGTTAATGGTAAATGGACTGCATTTATATAGCGCTTTTATCCAAAGCGCTTTCCAGTTGATGCCTCTTATTCACCCATTCACGCACACGCTCACACACCAATGGTGAAAGGCTGCCATGCAAGGTAGCAATCAGCTCGTTTGGAGCAATTAGGGGTTTTCTTTTTTTTTCTTTTTAAATTTCTTCCAATTCCCCCCCAATTTTAGTAGCCAATTATACCCTCTATATCCCCCCCCCCCCTATTTACAAGGGAGGATCCACTACAGGCTTGCCCCTGACGGATTAGAATAGAAACTGGTATCGAAACAAAAGTTCAAGCCAAGGACCATTTCTAAATTAACCTTCACCCAATATGGTTAATGGTATTTGACCTGCTGACCCTTTGAAGAAAAAAAAAAAGCTCTAGAACAACTTCTATACAGAGGACATATGAATGGAGTCATTTTGAAATTATATATTTTTTATTTTACACAAGAAAAAAAGAAATGACATTAGTTGTCGCTGGAGCGTGTGCTTGTGCCTGTGCCTGTGCCTGTGGGAGGAACACCTCCATAGTGCTGCAGTTTCGCCCTATAATATTTCATTTTGGCTGTGTAGGCCCTTCCCTTTTCCCGTAGGACTCTCCTCCGGTCCTGGTGTAGCTCCTCTTCCTGGCGCTCTTGGGCCCTGATCATTTCGAGCTTCAGTCTCTCCTCCCGGCTCATTTGGAGGATTTCCCTTTCAAAGCGCACACTCTGGCGGGCAACTCGGCCAAGCCTTTCAGGAGCAGGTTGCCTTCCCTCGCTTTTCAAGTGTCACCAGCTGGTCACCACTGTATCCCCCTATTTCTGGGTGGGGTGCCAGGGGATTGTGGAGAGCTTGACTGTATGCTGCAGGGTGATTGGAGAGCATCAGTTTGAGTGCTGGGTGTTTGGTGGGGAGTGTGTCTAGGTGGCTGGGGGGCACTTATGGTGCTGAATGTTTGGTGGGGAGTGTGTCTAGGTGGCTGGGGGGCACTTAGGGTACTGGATGTTTGGTAGGGAGTGTGTCTAAGTGGCATTTATGGTGCTGGTTGTTTGGGGTAATGTATGTCTAGGTGGCTGGGCAGCAGTAGTTTGGGTGCTGGGTGTTAGGTGTGGTGTATGTATAGGTATATATCCTTTTCGTAAAGGAAGACACGGAGGCCATGGAGGTGGGCATGGTGGGACAGATCCTGGGGTTGCAGCTGGTGACAATGGATGTTGCCCTGGAGGCAGGGAGGTGGTGCTCCTCCCACTACAGGCAGGCTGTGATGAGGCTCCTGTTGTAGTAAGCATTAGTAGTTAAAATCAAAAAAATGTTATTTCAAATAGACAATTTTGTATTTTATATATATATATAAATGATAGGACAGTGAGTAATGATATTACCTGATTGGCCAGCCAGAGGAAGGCTATCACTGTCCAATGTACCCTCTATAGCAGTGGAGAGATTTGGTAGGAGCAGTGATATTTCTTGGTTGATTGGGTCCAGTGCGTTGCATGCAGTGCACTCAAAGAGTGCTTCACGCGTATCCATTTTCATGTGCTTCCATAAATTTTTCTAATTGTCGCTGCTGCTTGGCCGCCTGCCCATAAATCTGGCGTTGAATCAGTTTGTGGCATTCATCCATGCATCTTTTCGCTGGAGGACGGTGGTAGTGTCTTTTCGTGCATCCTCAACGTCGTTTACAGGTTCTCTGATGCATTGGATCAGATACAACTAGTGTTCATTGGTAAAGTTTGCGACTCTCTACATCTCCACCTCAGGCCACTTCACTTCACCGAGTTCATTTTATAGGTGTGTCGATTAATTAGGCTAGTTATTTGTGTGGGAATTTAATAATTTATTAGCTATTAGCCCAATTGCACGCACACAAACAAAAAACAGTGGACATGTCTTTGATTTATTGATTGACTGGTTGACTTTATTTGACAAATTCAAACAGACACAAACCACAGGCTACACTTACTTAACAAAAAAAAATGAGGATGACAAAGTCGTAGCCTACTTTCCGTTGTGGTCTAACGTTATGTAAAATATTTTATTGATTGCTTTAACTATGAGAAGATTGTGATTATCAAACACTTGTGCATTTATTGTGTATTTATTGCTGGCGGATGCAATGTTAATTGTATTAAAAGTATATAATATTACTAATATAATATGGATATTTGCGAGGATCTAAAGTGCAAAGTATCATAAATTGTTATTATGTGGCACTCCTTCAAATTGCCTGTTAAATTTCCTGTACTGTGTAGATCTTACGTTAACCAAATTGTATTTCCGGTTTCCAGACAGTTTAGGGTTTCCAGACAGTTTAGCAGTGAATCGGCTGAACTCGCTTATTTTTACAGAGCAATCACGCACAGCTGCGGGTTAAACTCGCGAAACTACCGGTTTAAGTGGAACCATTCTAAAGCACGGCAAACTAGCCCAATGCTAACTGACAGTGCAATTGCACCGGTAAGGGTTGCATTTATTTTTGGTCAGTATATAAATATAAATATACAGTATATGACCAAACTATCTGGACAGATCTCAGTCTCAGGCTGAAAGCAAATCTTAATACTAAACCATGCAATCACATTCTAGATGATTCTTTGCTTCCCCAATAGTTTGGGGAAAGCCCTTGCCTGTTTCAGCATGACAATGTGTGGAAGAACTTGACTGGCCTGCACAGAGTCCTGACCTCAACCCCATCCAACCCCTTTGGGATCAAATGGAAAGCCAAGTACAAACCAGGCCTAATTGCACGGTTCGCGCCTGACCACACTAATGTTCTTCTGGCTGAATGGAAGAAAATTCCAGCAGCAATACTCAAACATCTAGTATAATGTCTTCCCAAAAAATTGGAGGTTGTTATAGGACGAAAGGGTGGATCAACTCCATACTAATGCCCATAATGTTGGATGTCTGGTGTTTATATACTTTTGGCCATGTAGTAAATGTTTTATTGCAAATTCTACAATATCTTAAAAAACAAAATACATTAAATACATTTTTCATATATAATCTTTATAATTGCAGTGTACATTTCACAGTGTTCATTTTTAACTTCTAACATTACAATAAAATAAGCAGTACATTTTGATACCTTTTAAAAGGCATATACAGTACTTTTTTGTGGAGAGTGTTTTTTATTTTATTTTACCTTATGTGAGAGTTAATAAGTTATCCATGAGTTGTTTTTATCATTTGAGGGTCATCACGTGGCCCTCTTTCTCTCTCCCTCCCTCCCTCCCCCTTCCCTTTTTCTTTCTCCCTCTCTTGCTCTCTGATAAGCTGGCTCCGGAATTGGTGTGCATTTTGATGGCACTTCATATGCCATTAGCACACGTGCTTAGATAAAGTCAGCCTGGTGCCATGCAGAATCTATACTCATTAAGATAGGTAGTGGCCCTGGGTCAGAAGAGGCTCAGATAGGCCTCAAAAAACAACCTCTGTGAGTCCTTTCTCTCTGCAGTCCTTGCAAGGTAAGACACAGGCATGCCATGGCTTTATTTCTTAATGATAACATTACCGGTTTAATATTACTACTGCTTTAGGTTATTTTATGTGTACATATTTACATTATAAACATTCCTACAGCATTTGAAGAACATTAAGGAAAAAACATAAAGTGGCCAATTTGTGAATACTGGGTGTGCTCAGACTCTCTTTGAATGTAAAATGTGTTTCAGACATCAGCTATTTTAATACATATATGAAAATGATTTATTGTAATCCTCAGGTAATAAAGGTGAAGGAGGAAGTAAAGTATACTGCATTACCTGCAAAATATTCTGGCAAGGATTCTTAGACTTTGATTTTTGTTTGTTTGTATGCATGTACATAAATGAACTATATTCTCATAATATTTCAAGGCTCCAGAGTGCGGCCATTTTGGTCGCACGTGCGACCAAAAATCTGTCAAGTGCGACTAAACATTTTCATTGGTCACATCGGTGCACCTGACATTTAGCAGGTCTGTCTCTGTGTGTTACGACGGAGTATTAGGGCCACTTTGAGGGGAAAAAATTCTGAGATTTCGAGAATAAGGTCGTAATATTACGAGAAAAAAAAAGTCATAATATTACGAGAATAAAGTCGTTATTTTAGGCTACGTGTTATTTTAGACGGGAAATATCAGAAGAGCAGACTTCCACCTGTGTTAAAATGAGGAAGGTGGAGCACCTTGTGAAGTTATACTTTAGTATAGGTCACAAATAACAAAATACTTAATCTTTTAACACATCAGCACCACATTATCATAAGTATCAGGACATTGAAAAGATTGTGCAAAAAACTGTGTCAATTCCGAAGAAAGAACCACACAGACTTGGAAGAAAATTGCAGGCTCAGGCTGCCATTAGACTGTTCTCTCGCCCGTTTTGTTAGTTGCTGGTAATATATTTTCCTAAAAATTATGTTTTTTTTCTCGAAATTTTACGACTTTATTCTCGTAATATTACAACTTTTTTTTCTAAATTACGACTTTATTCTCGTAATATTACAATTTTATTTTCGTAATATTACGACCTTATTCTAAAAATCTCAGAATTTTTTCCCCCTCAATGTGGCCCTAATACTTCGTCTTAGTACAGTGTGGGTATATGTGTAGCGTTATTTATTTTTCCCACACGCATTCTGTGAAGACCCGCCCCTACTCTGCCTCTGATTGGCTCTGACCCTGATATTCTTCTTCGCTGAATGTGGGTGGGGGAAAAAAAGAAGGCATGTGTGTGTGAAACCGCGCCCTGTACTCCTCCGGGAGCAGTGCACACTTTTGTTTGAGTTATTTGAGTTTGATTTATTTGAGTTTGTCAAGCACTTTAAACATCAGCACTTTTTAAGTTTATTTTTTAAACAATTGAGGTTATTGCGATTTCTTGTTTGTGCTGTGATTTAAATAAAGAAAAAACATTTATCTGCACCTTTATTCCTGATTACAATCATTTACATAATGTGTTAAGAAATTACAAATGTGTATGGGAACTGACAAAAAAGGCTTAAAATGTATTATTGTGGTGCCAAAAGGCGCGGTGAAAAATTTTGGGTGCACCTAAATTATGTGCTGGTGCACCTAAATGAAAAAGTTAGGCGCACCAGTGCAACCAATGTAAAAAGTTAGTATGGAGCCCTGTATTTAGATGGAAGGTACAGGAAAAAATATGTGAAAGCATTTCCTCAGCAAAGGAAATTATATAATGGTGTTTAAATTCATCAGCACATCATGCATCAAAATTTTAAACCTTGTTAATGGATTGAATTTAAGCATGATGCTGAGCTTATGATGGACTGTTAAATTCAAGCTGTTTTGCATCTTTGCACCTGGAGAAACAGCACTAAATCATAACAGGAAATTGGGTTCTGGCGAAGTTAAGCTTCAGACATGCGTGCTGACCCCTATCGGAATTCAGTGCATTGTGGGTGAGAGTTGGCCCATTCAGAGGAACTCCATTCATGGTAGCTTCTATGTCCTTCCTCTAGCCCACTGCCACACCGTGTAGCAGGAAACCCGCTCCCCCCAGTTGTCCTCTGAGCATTGAAGTATTTCCTGTTTTTTGTTTTCTTTAACTGCTTGATCCCCAAACACATTTCTGAATGGACTGTCCTGCTGGAGCACATGGTGAATGTGTATTAACACATGCAATAATCCCTATACGTATATCCCTTGTTTCAACTATAGATGTGTGTTTTTGCACTTTTTTCAGTGTATGTATCTGTGTTCTTGTTTCTGCAATTGTGTGTGTGGTTGCTCATTCACATACATGTGCGTATTTGTGCATGTGTTTTTGTCTATGTTTATGTGGGGCATTTGTGTTTCTGTTCTTGTTTCTATCATATTATAATTCCTAATACTGAGCTTTACACTGCAGTACTGAAAAACTTTCTAACTTGACCCCAAGTTCAGTTTAACTGCGACACGCTTTTTTCTTAAATTTGAATATCATATTTGCCGCCCTACCTTCTTTCATACATTTAGTAGCCCAGTGTTACCTGATAGTCCCTGTTCCGCTCTGGGGTTCCTTACTGACTAGACAGAGGTAAAGAAAAGCCTCTTTGTCCCCATCCCTCCCCCTTCTCAGGCTCTTATCTATCGATTAGATGGGCAAAGGAGAAAGGTATTGATTACTGTTGTTCAGTAGTTTTGGGGATAAGAAAAGAGGCTTTCTTTCCCCCTTTCCCTGCCACGGGGGAGGCCCTTCCACCTGTGGGCCTCAGATGGAAGCAATGCGTATCTTTGCTCTGTCTGTGAAACTCAAGCCACAGAGGTGGCCCCGAATGGAAATGGTAGCCATTCATTCACTACACTACTCCATGAGGTGAGATCAGGCTTTCCTGACTGCTGACACCTCCCCACACAAACACAAACATCCCTGAAGCCATGGATTCTGCGGCACACTCAGAATTGTAATTAACTGGCCTATGGTCACCTCCATAGTTTTCATTACTTAGAAGAATAAGAAGTTCCTCTTTTTGCCAGTGAAACTCTTGGGGAGGGCTGTTTTCTGTTTTCACAGTCAAAATTGCATCGAAGAGTGAATGTCAAGAAGCAGTACTTGGTGGGGGTAGCAGTATCTTTAAAGGGAAAATAAATACTCACTCCAGTAGAGTTGTGCCTCTTGTCCTCACCACGGAGAGAGAACATGAGATTAGGGAGGAACAAGCAAAGAGGCTCATCATCAGCCAGAGTGCCTTGCAATCCTTACTTAAGTTAAATTACACACACGAGTGTCCCCCTGCCCCCTTCAGAGCAAGCAGGGGAATCCGCTGACTGGCTTGTGCAGTAACCTGATCCTCCAGCACCAACCCCTCAACCCACAGTGCCTGGTACCCCTCCCATGGCCATTCTGGATCCTTACTGAGGGATTCCCTGAACAGCCAGCTCCCACCCTGGGCCCCCCTCCACCCCATACCCTGTCCAGTGTGTGTGAGTATGTTGGTGGGTGAAGTGTGGAAGGAGAAGGGCCCGAAACTTGTTTCCAGAGGGGAAGGTTCTCTAGTCATTAAATGTCCTCAGTTCTGTATTGATTGTATGGAAGATGGACACTGAGTGACAGGGAGTACATGTTACCTGTATGTGCTGTGCACAAAGTATGCAGCGTTGACATCACACTGAATAATATCAAAACTGTTATAGGGCTCCTGGGTGGTGTACATGACTGAAGCTCTTACACAGAGTGCAATGGACTGAATTCAGACAATGGAGAGCTGAGTGCAGTCAGCGGACTAAATGTGTTTTACAGGGCATTCAGTGTGCCAGTTATGAGGCCTTGCTGATTTGACAAGGCATGTTGCAGTGATATGACACACAGCTGCGACAGGGAATTCCAATTTGAATATATTTGGAGAATAAAAACAAAGTAAAAATGAAAAGTAACTGATTTAGTGCATTTATAAAATGACATTGTTCCTGTGTGTATAGATCTGCATTGTTTCATTTCTGCTGCTGAAATAGGTGCAGTAATATGTATGAAGAGAGTAGCAGCAGTATTGTGACATGAAAGAGCTATGCACAGGGAGCCATATGGATGATGTCTGCAGGCGCACTGGGGGCAGTGTTAGCTGTCGTGCTCTACCAATTGGAAGCAGTTGACCCATTGACAGGAGGGGAAATTAGGCTCTTTACCTGTCTGAGTGAGTCTGTGTTAGTGGAGCATGCACATCACTTCCACTTGTCAGCTTGGGGGCGTGTGTGTATGCATATTGTCTGTTCGTGTGTCTGAGCAACAGTGACGCAGAGACTGAGAGAGATAAAGAGACTAAAAAAAAAAAGAATGTACTACATTTATGAAAAGAAATGTAATATTTAAAATGGGTGGAGTTTACCTTTTTAGGATAAATGGCATGTTGAAATTGTGTGTTTTTTATTATTTAAATAACCATCACAGAAGCATTCAACGTAGAATGCAGTCGATGCTATGAATGATTTCATTCATGGAGGGAGTGACTAAAATAAGAGGTCACCATGGTCTGCATGGGACCCCGATGGCAGCTGCTTGCTATACTAACCCCCCCCCAGGAGAGTCTGTCAAGCATGAGAATTTGTAGGTGGCTCTGTTACTTCCCACTAATGCCAGGATACGCAGCTCCTCTAAGCCATTTGAATAAACAGTTTGAACTATTTGGCGCTTTCAGAACAGGGCCAAGGAATCTATAAATTACACAAACATTCTCTTAACTGCTCTCTGTATCTGACTGGTTATTCAAGCGCTGCCCACTTTCCATAGAATGCTGGGCTGCTGGCACTGTTTGGAGTGTTAGGTATTTTTGGCTGACTGATGATGGGGGAGGAGGGGGCTTTAGCATGAGCTCTCTGCAGTGATGAACGTCAGTGCACCAACCTCCTCTGCCATGGTTTCAGACAACGCTGGCCCTGCGCTGCCTTGGGAAACCAAGGTCACACACCTAGCATGTTGTTGTAGTTAGCATTGAAAATTAAGGCCATCCTTTGCAACTCAGATTATTCTACCAGTGTTAATACAACAAAGGAATAGTTCCGCTGTTTCTGCTAATGTACCTTAAAAATATATAATTGCACATGAGTACAGAAATCTGGAATATTGTAGGGCTGGGGTGTACAACACTGGTCATGGAGAGCTACAGACTCTTGCTGGTTTTTGTTGTTACTGTGCATTTAATTAATCAATTAGAGCAGTCGATTACAGTTACCTCACTTCACCTGTTTACTTTGGTTTGAATTAGGTGCTGATTTTAAGGTAAAAACAAAAACCAGCAGAGCTTGAGGCTCTCTTGGACCAGAGTCACTGGATATTACTGATCATATTATTAGTAGAAGTACTACAACTACTAATACAAAAATTATGAACAATTTATTTATTTATTTTTTTTTTTTCTTGTGGTGTTAATTTTATTAGTCTCAGCTAAATAGTTAGATAGCTGTTTGCTGATTGATTGATACACTTGATGGTAATTTATGACTGCTGGCTCATTATTGAAAATTCTCTAACATTAGATTCTGCATAGTTGACCGAGATTAATTTTGGGGGGGTGGGTTAAACAACAGTGAATGCTTGCTTGACACTGGACACAGATAACATCAGCGAGCATGCTGTTGTTGTTTGGAGTGCTCTTGGCCAGGTGGCTGTGGATCCAGATAATTTTATGGTGATTTCAATGATAATGGAATTCGTCTTTGAAGAAGCAGTTTGGAGGTTCTGGCTCACCCACTGGGGATCTGACTTTGGGGTTCGTTTTGGTGCCTCCTCACAAATTGTGGTGCTAGTTAGAAGCTTTGGAGAGCAGAGGGAGGAAACCTTATATACCACCACTGGTTTCGTATATATACAGTGAACAAAAATATAAATGCAACACTTATCAATTTTGAAGATTTTATTGCGTTCAAAGGTAATAAACGTAAATCAGTCAACTGAAATAGATTCATTAAGCACTTATCTGTTGATTTCATGTGATTGGGGATACAGATATGCATTTGTTAGTCACAGATTCCCCAGAAACCAGATATCATGAAATGAACAGAATACCAATCAGTATCTTGTGTGACCACCATTTGTCTCATGCAACGCAACACATCTCCTTCGCATTGAATTGATCAAATTGTTGATTGTAGCCTGTGGAATATTGTCCCACTCTTCTTCAATAGCTGCACAAAGTTGTTGGATATTGGTGGGAACTGGAACACGCTGTCGTATGTGCCGGT
Source organism: Anguilla anguilla (assembly GCF_013347855.1). Lineage (NCBI taxonomy): Eukaryota > Metazoa > Chordata > Actinopteri > Anguilliformes > Anguillidae > Anguilla > Anguilla anguilla. Next base: position 33,156,887 of record NC_049207.1, read on the forward strand.
CCAGGGCATCCCAAACATGCTCAATGGATGACATGTCTGGTGAGTATGCAGGCCATGGAAGAACTGGGACATTTTCAGCTGTGAGGAATTGTGTACAGATCCTTGCAACATGGGGCCGTGCATTGTCATGCTGAAACATGAGGTGATGGCAGTGGATGAATGGCACAGCAATGGCCCTCAGGATTTCATCACGATATCTGTTCATTCAAATTACCATGGATAAAATGCACTTGAGTTCATTGCCCATAGGATATGCCTGCCCATACAACACCCCACCACCACCATGTTCACAACGTTGACATAAGCAAACTGGTCACCCACCCGACGCCATAAACCCAGCCTGCCATCTGCCCTGTACAGCTGAAACTGTGATTCATCAGTGAAGAGGACCATTCTCCAGCATGCCTGTGGCTATCGGCTTTCGACACAAGTAATATCGGAAAAATCCTAAAATTTCTTCTTACGGTGAAGAGTGCCTGACTGGCAACCGTAGAAATGTGTTAACACTGCGGCAAAATTAGGCTATATCTAGAAATACCATCTATGGGGAAAAAACGCTATGGTTGAGGGTCAGGCACTCTTCACGATAAGAAGAAATTTCAGGATTTTTTCAATATTGCTTGTGTCGAACGTGCTGCGATGGAAACAACGATAGATTTATTGAGGGGCCACATCTGTCCACTATGTAAACAAGGCAGGCAGTTTTCACGGTCTGAAAAAATTTTATGACAACGTGGTCATTTAACTAACTTAGCTAGCTAGCCAAACAGTCAGTAACACAGATACTTCCTTTGTGACATTTAGGGATAATGTCAAGGAGGAAAGCTATTGTAAAGGCCAAAAAACCTTAGACAGTTTTTAAAAATGTTTAAATGTGCCCAGCATTCCAAGGCTTGTTGTAAGATTCAGTAGCCAATCAGGACTTGAATACAAGTTTTTTGTAGAGTGCAAAAACTTTGATATTATTTATTTTAATTTAATTAATTTTTTTTGTTGTTGTTGAAATGTGCCCAGCATTCCAAGGCTGTAAGAATCAGTAGCCAATCAGGACTTTTTTCAAGTTTTTTGCAAAAAATTTAAATTAATAAATTTAATTTAATTTAACAAGGCTCCACAGTGTGACTATTTTGGTCGCACATGCGACCAAAAATCTGTCAAGTGCAACTAAACATTTTCATTGGTCGCACTGGTGCGCCTGACATTTAGCAGGTTTGTCTCTGTGTGTTACGACGTAGTATTATTCTCGTAATATTACCACTTTTTTCTTGTAATATTATGACTTTATTCTCATTAAATTGCAACTTTATTCTCGTAATATTACAACCTTATTCTCGAAATCTCAGAATTTTTTTCCCCTCAATGTGGCCCTAATACTCCGTCCTAATACAGTGTGTTTACGTGTGTAGCGTTATTTATTTTTCCCACCAGCATTCTGCGAAGACCCGCCCCTACTCTGACTCTGATTGACTCTGACCCTGATATTCTTCTTCGCTGAATGTAGGTGGGGAAAAAAATAAGGCATGTATGTGTGAAACCGCGCCCTGTACTCCTTCAGGAGCAGCACACATATTTGTTTGAGTTATTAAGTCAAGCACTTTAAACATCAGCACTTTTTAAGTTTATTTTTTAAACAATTGAGGTTATTGCGATTTCTTGTTTGTGCTGCGATTTAAAAAAAAGAAAAAACACCTGCACCGTTATTCCTGTTTACAATCATTTACATAATGTATTAAGAAATTACCAATGTGTATGGGAACTGACAAAAAAGGTAACGCTTAAAATGTATTATTGTGGCGCCAAAAGGCGCGGTGAAAAATTTTGGGTGAACCTAAATTATGTTCTGGTGCACCTAAATGGAAAAAGTTAGGTGCACCAGTGCAACCAATGTAAAAAGTTAGTCTGGAGCCCTGTTTAATTTCTTTTGTTGTTGTTAAAATCACAGCATTCCAAGACTGTACATTGTTGTCAGATTCTTTGTAATACTCTACTATGCTGTAAATAGTGGTTGATTTTTTTAAATGTGTGTTGAATAAATGACTTATTTATAACAACATTCACATTACATATATACCATTTATAACAACATTCACATTACATATGTGAATGTTATTCATATTTTCAAATCTCCAGTCAGCTTTTAGCACTGACTTAATGTAGGGCCCTATGGAATCTGTGTTATAGCTTTTTAAAATTCTCAATTCCATGATTCCGTCCGTGATTCTGTCATAACAGAAACTATAGGGCCCTACCTTAATGCTGCCATCAGTCTGTCACTGGCCCGCGCCGGGCCCCCATTAAAAAAGACACTTGGCCGCCGGCCCGCGCCGGGACGCCGGCCCCCGTCAAAGGATACTTGCCACCAGGCCTAACAACTTTTCTGGGGTAAACCCTGGATCCTTGATGAAAACATGCGCCAGAGCACTCAGGACCTCAGACTGTTCTGAAGGTTCACCTTCCACCAGGACAACGACCCTAAGCACACAGCCAAGACAACGCAGGATTGGCTTCAGGACAAGTCTGTGAATATCCTTGAGTGGCCCAGCCATAGCCTGGACTTGAACCTGATCAAACTTCTCTGGAGAGACCTGAAAATAGCTGTGCAGCAATGCTCCCCATCAAACCTGACAGAGCTTGAGAGGATCTGCAGAGAGGAATGGGAGAAATACCCCAAATACAGGTGTGCCAAGCTTGTAGAATCATACCCAAGAAGACTCAAGGTGTAATTACTGCCAAAGGTGCCTCGACAAAGTACTGAGTAAAGGGTCTGAATACTTATGTAAATGTGATATTTCAGTTTTTAATTTTAATAAATTTGCTAACCTATTTTTGCTTTGTCATTATGGGGTATTATGTGTAGATTGATGAGAATAAAAATTAATTTAATCCATTTTATAATATAAGCTGTAATGTAACAAAAAGTGGAAAAAGTGAAGGGGTCTGAATACTTTCCCAAGGCACTGTTTGAAGAACAATGGAAGAGTTTGTGCCTTCAAGCGATAAATAGAACAATGGAACATTTACCTGGTGGGAGTCTTAAAAGCTAGAAGAGCTACAGTGTTCATCAAATGTATTGCTGTACCTAATTCTTGCTGTAATTTTAATGTCATATTGAAGTAGGTCATAGTCTATGGTTTAAATCTGTGGAAGAAATATTTTTATAGAATTATTGCACTATTTTTTCAAATAAAATTTTTTGTAAACACAATATTTATTTAATATTATAATTCATATAATTACAAATCTGAGATATTATATTTATCTATGCACGGTGGTGCAGTGGGTAGCACTGGATGGAAAATAGGACCCACACTTTATTGCAGCGTATTGTCTGCAGCTAAACAAAGTGAGTAGTCTCTTGCCATGGCAGGTTCTCAGTGGAGCAACGTTCATTTCTGCAACCTGCCATCTGTCTGCCTTGCCCCAGAGAGGTGCTACTTTGGGCTCATGTCAGGGAAAGTTCCTGTCAGTGTAATTTCAACTTTAAGATTGGCAGTCCTTGTACATAAATGGGCAGTCGGGGAGGTTGTATGGCACTATTCTGCTCTCAGTGGCTTCCTGCTTAAAGGTTCTGAGAGCTGGCACAGAACACACACTGCGGCTAAGCCCTGCTTAAGAGTTAAGAATCAAAGGCATTCCAGGGTTCTTAACTCCCCTTCGTGGCCTGAAATGTCCCAATACTAATGTTGTGCATGGGGCTGTTTTAACACCAAAGGCTGCTATCTTATTCTGCATTCACAACAGATACAGATTCACAGCAAGAAATCAGCACCCCCCCCCCCTCCCCTCATCCTTATCACTGGTATTGGGCAGACAGGTCAGTGGTCAGAGCAAGGGGAGAAAGGAACGTTGGCAAGAATGTTGGCCATCTGGGGAATTCAGGCAAGTTTTTATAGGGTTTTTCTGTCACAGTTGGACATTCTGCTCTTGCACATATTAAATAAGTCAGCCAAAACCCTGTAAACAAAATCCCCAGACCATTTCACCAAGAGACATCCTTGGTTTACCTCTCAGATAGCACAGTAAGCTTTAAATTTATTTTAAGTTTTGACCGAAAATGTGGTCCATATTTGAATATGAAGCTAAATAGCATTGATTAGTCACTCAATAATATGTCAGAGCTCATACCTGGACCTACGACTATTGATTTTGGAGAGTGGAGACAAGCTGATTCTTATCACTCTTCAACTTGCAAGTTTGGCTTGAGTCAGAAAAAAAACCGTTAATGTGCAGATTAACAGGCTTGCAGGCGCCCGATCGACAAACAGTGGTCACTGGTAAAGGATGAGACATAGATCCCGGCTGACTGAACCATCCCTAACCCTGAGAGAGACTACTGCCAATTATTCAATGCCCTGCAGGCATCTTATCCACTCTATCTTGGTCATGGAACTTGTCCATATATATAGGGATGGCAATCCCAATGGCATTGAAGTTATGCCTTTCTGAGGCAGCATGCCTCATACCTGTACAGCATTGAGAGTTTGCCACTTTTCAGGGTTCCCTACAGAAATAACCTCAATGACCACACACTCTCAGTGCTTAGAAACATTAATTTCTGTACCTTCTGACCCCATTTCAACGGACAGAATTCATGAATAACTACACACGTCCACACAATAAAGCCCCAAACTTTTTGCATTTTTCTTCTTCTTCTTCCTGCCTGATCATCACAAATGCTCCAACCTACAAAGAATATATCTCCCCATTGGACATTTAGGTACATCTGCCAATAAAAACAATAGATACGCATGCAAAATGGACATACATAGAAGTGCACTTTGCAGTTTCTGTGTCTTCTTCACTGGTAGCTCACCAGGTAGTGGGTCTACTTACGTCTCGTTTGGACGAGTGACAGGCTTAGGTTCAAATCCCCCCTCGGACTCAAGCAAACCTCTCACCCATTACACTGTCTTACTGGGTCACTAAAAATAAAATATTTACACTATTCATATGCCGGTTTGATTTAATGAGTTATAGATAGTGCTTTGTTTATGCGAGTAACTTGGCATTTTTGTACGTTGAAAACATGTTTTTCATCAGATACATATATATCATATATATACATATATATATGTACAACCAGCACCATGCAAGAGCCTTATAAGGGGATGGAATCACTGTACTTGGATGCAGTGCCTTTAGGCAGATCTCATGTGAGGGCAGTAAAAGTAAGGTGCACTTAGGTTAAGTTAAAAAATTCATAGAGCTATTACAACTCTCTCACCTTCACTCTCCCCTTCTCTTTTTCTGTTTCGTTCTCTGCCTCTTGCTATTTCTCTTGTCTTTCTCTGTCTCATTCTCAATTTTTCTCTGTCTCACACACAATATTCCAACCAAAACAAACCGCACTACCACCTTCAACTACAGAAATGTACAGGAGAAACGCCTCTGGTATTAACATGATCCGGTCAATCTTTTTTGTGGGCAGAAAGAATGAAAGGCCAAATGTGAGGAAAGAATATTCAGAATATTCCAGGTTTCTGCTCTCACAGCTGTGCCTGATATGTCACACAGGACTCGCAGCTTAGCTTTTGAGACTGGGAAGGCCACAGACTGGGGGCATTTGATCAAAGGTCCTTCCCAAATGGGTCTTCAGAGCGAAATACCTGTAAATGACCTACTCTTACCGGGAGCCTGAGATTTCAGTCTTCAAGGAACGTCTGGCCAGAAATACTTAAAATCTTCTCTCGTGAGGATATGCACAGTGCAGTTCCAGCAAATTCCTGATCATGAATTTTTCACACCAACCATCACAAGGGCTCATTTGTCAACAAGTGATCTACAGGAATTCTGTGCTGTTCTTTGCATGTTCCTAAAGATACAAGTGCATTCTGTGTGTTTATGCTCCTGAGGACATAACAAAAGCCAGTCACCACACAGTCAAAATTCACAGAGGATAATAAACAAAACATAGATGGGAATACAATACAGGGGGTTACAAGACAGAAAATCTGACATGAACAAATATAGTTCACAGACAACAGTTACAGCTCATATGTTGGGACACACAAGCATGCTGCAAGTTTAGGTTCTTGAGTCACAAGTGCATGGTGGGTGTATATATGCCTAAAGACAACAAAGCAATCTCTAGAATTGTACTCTGCTTGAACCATAAGCACATATCATGATTGTGAGGCATATTGGGTTTTTCATTGGCAGAACATCTTGGTTACATCTTTCCCAGGTGATAAATTACATGTTCTGTTTGTTTGAGATGATTAATACATCTGCTGAAAGTGTAGGAGGAAAACAACAAGCTGAATACAGGGCTCTCGGGGCTTAAACCAAGGGATGTCTCCTTCCTTTCTGTTCGGCATTTCATTGCCTTTATTTTTCAGTGAGCTCCATAATGTTTGGGACTAAGACTTTTTTTTTTTTTGATTTGGCTCTGTACGCCACAATTTTTGATTTGGAATCAAATAATTCACATATAATTAAAGTGCTCTCATCTTACACTAAATAGTATTTTCATACAGTTGAGGCCAAAGGTTTACATACGCCTAGGCTGAAGATATTCAAACTCAGTTTTTCACAACTCCGCACATTTCATGTTACCATACATTTCTTTTGGCTAGTCAATTAGGGCATTTATTTTGTTCACATCAGAGGTAATATTAAAACAATCAATTAGAGGCAGATTTATTTCAGCTTCAATTCACTATATCAGAATTCCTGTGGGTCAAAAGTTTACATACACCAAGTTGACTGTCTCTTTAAACAGTCTGGAAGATTCCAAAAATTGATGTAATGACTTTTTATAAGCTTCTGATTGGCCAGTTGTCATAATTAGGAGTTAATTGGGAGTTAATTAGCACCTGTGGCTGTATTTAAGGGCCTTCCTAAAGGAAGCCACTGCCTTTTTGCCCTTGATACCATGGGAAAATCCAAGCAACTCAGCCAAGACCTTGGAAAAAAAATTGTGGATCTCCACTAGTCTGGTTCCTCCTTAGGAGTAATTTCCAAACAACTGAAGGTACCATGTGCATCTATACAAACAATTGTATGCAAATAAAAATATCTGGGGATCACACAGACACTGCATCGTTCATGAAGGAGGCACAAATTAACTCCCAGGGCTGAATGAACTTTGGTCCGAAAAGTTCAACTGAACCCCAAGACAACAACAAAAAAACTGGTGATTTACATCCACCATTAACAGAATCCTACATCGCCATGGCCTGAAAGGCTGTCGCACAAAGAAGAAGCCCCTACTCCAAGACCGGCATAAAAAGCCAGAATGAAGTTTGCAGGTGATCACCAGGACAAAAACCTAGCCTTTTGCAAGAGTGTGGTCAGATGAAACAAAAATTGAACTCTTTGGCCATAATGATCAGCGCTATGTATGGAGGGAAAAGGGTGAGGCTTTTTATCTGAAGAACACCATCCCAACTGTGAAACATGGGGGTGGCAGCATCATGTGTGGGGGTGTTTTGCTGGAAAAGGGACTGGTGCACTTCAGAAAATAAATGGCATCATGAGGAAGGAGGATTATCTAGAAATACTGAAGCAACACCTCAAGACATCAGCTGTAAAGTTAAAACTTGGTTGTAACTGGGTCTTCCAGCAGGACAGTGATCCTAAGCATACCTCCAAAGTTGTAACAAAATGGCTTAAAGACAACAAAGTGAAAGTATTAGAGTGGCCATCTCAAAGCCCTGCCCTGAATCCCATAGAAAATGTGTGGACTGAACTGAAAAAATGTGTCCGAGCAAGGACACCCACAAACCTGACTGAGTTACACCAGTTCTGTCTGGTGTAGGGCTACCCCAAGCATTTGATTCAAGTTAAGCAATTAAAAGGCAATGCCACCAAATAGTAACAAAGTGTATGTAAACTTTTGACCCACTGAAAATCTGATATAGTACATAAAATCATCTGTCTTAGCTATTATTTTGAAATGACCTCTTATGGAAATAAAATGGATACCCTAATTAATTTAACACAGGAAATGTATGGTAACATGAAATGTGTGGAGTTGTGAAAAATTGAGTTTGAATGCCTTCAGCCTAGGTGTATGTAAACCTTTGGCCTCAACTGTACCCTTTGGTTTCACCTTGTACAAACCCAATTCCAAAAAAGTTGGGACGGTAAATGAAATTCAAATAAAGACAGAAAGCAGTAGTTTGTAAATTTACTTTGACTTGTATTCAAACAAAAACAGTATAAAGACAAGGTATCTAATGTGTTATCTAATCAACTTAATTGTTTTTTGAAGATATACGTTTATTATGTTGTGTCCTTCGCGAACGATTTGTTCAAACGAACAAATCTTTTGGGTGAACGAACTGAACCTGAAACGATTCGTTCAGTTCAGTTGAGCTCTCAGTCAGTTGCGAGCGAATGTGAACTGGTCGTTCACTGACTGACTATCAGTTCAGTGATTCGTTCACTGAACGTACTAGGGATGTGACGGTACACTGAACTGACGTACGCCCGAATCATTCGCGAACGACACAACACTATCTTGAAGTAGGAAGTAGTACCAAATATTTTATTTAATAATTAGATGTCGCGAAAATATACGTGCTGTACATAATAGGGTAGGACTTTGTTATAGCAGCTTTCAGTTTGCAAATGGTATCTTTATCCAACTAAATTCCCAGCTCACTGGCTTATCTTTCACGAATGACCACTCTCAGTCAGTTCACTAGTTAGCGAGCTGAACTGCGATTCGGTGCAGAGGCGTCACTAGGGGGCCGTGAACTGGTTGTTCACTGACTGACTATCGTTCGCAGACTCAATGAACGAATCAGTTCAGTGGTTCACTGAACGTACTAGGCATGTGACGGTACACTGAACTGACATACGCCCGAATCGTTTGCGGACAACACAACACTAACGTACGGTTCATATACACGGCTTCGTTCCTCTTGCTGTAGCGAATATAAGGAGGGAGGAGTCTCTGGGGAGGAAAGTGGGTATCATTTCTGAGCTCCGACTTTTCCGACTTCCGGATTGGTGACGTTACATTAAGATAAATGGCGGCATTCGTAGTTCGTGGTAAGAAATAAAAATGGTGTAATTAGGCTTTTCATGCATTTTCATTTGGGTGTGTGATTATGTGATATTCATTAGTATCGTTTATGTTTCCCATTCATTATAGCAATATGTGAAATTTAAAAGTTACGATATCCATCAGCAACTTTTTTCGCTAGCCAGCTGAGCTAGAAAATGTTATTTTGCACAGTGATACCATATTTACATTTCAGTACTACTGCAGCCTAACTAGTTTCGCGGTTTCACTCTATTTACTCATTTAATATACTCCTTAACAATAAAATAAAGCAGTGTTTTCTGTGGGAATCCATGTTCTCCTGAGTAAAACAGCATGAATGCAGTTTTTCATTGTCTGGGCATATTGTTCAGAAGAAGGGAGCTGCCCTGTCGTCCGACAATGTAAACAGGCTTGTCTGTTTAAGCAACTGGCTCGGAGCAAAGAAATGGAAGTATAGCCTAACTGCCTAGTTTGAGTCCTAGTTCTGTATTATACTCCCTTTCCACTGTTTCCTGCTCACTTTATTTATTGTTTGTTTTATTTTGTATCATCCTGTTTTGATCCCACATAGTAGAAGGGGATGTTTTTGTGAGCCTTTATTTTCGCCATGTGAGGTTGGACACAATTACGTTGTGTGATTTGCTTTAGAAGTGCGAGGGATCCAGGGAATGGAAATGGAAATGAATTTGAGTAATGGAAATTTAGCTGACCAATGTACCTGTTGTACAATGTGTCTGTTGTTGTGATGCATTGAGGTCCATCGTTTTGTGTTAATGCTTAAAAAAAACTGGATGTTTTACTGAACCTTTATAAGCGGACACAGTACATTGTGTGAGTACTCATATTACTAAGTAATGTTAAATTTAGCAAGTCAATATGCCCATCTGTTGTTGCCTGTTGGGCTTGAGTTTGCCATGTTATGATTTGAGCATATTTTGCTATGCTAAATGCAGTACTTTTGAGGGTTTCTGGACAATATTTGTCATTGTTTTGGGTTGTTAATTGATTTCCAATGATAAATAAACATACATTTGCATAAAGCAAGCATATTTGTCCATTCCCATGTTGATAAGAATATTAAACACTTGAAACATATCCCTCTAAGTTACATTTTGAACAGATAAAAAATGTGCAATTAATTTGCAATTAATCGCGATTAACAATTTTAATCGATTGACAGCCCTAATTAAAATAAAATAATGTGCTAATATATGAACCGCGGTTCATCTGTTTTCATTTTCGGTACTAACCGTCAGCTGTTTTTGGTAAACTGGATTTTTTCACACCCCTAATCTTTATCCAAGAAGGGAGATGCGTTCATCAGCTGATCTCCGTGATTGAAATGTCGGGAGAAATCGTTGTTGCTGGCGATGTAGACTTGAAAAGTAACAATCAAAACATTTAGCTAGCTTACCATAATTTATAGGCTGGCTATCCACTTCGGTAGCGACCATAATTTACCCAATTTGTAGCTTAGTAAGCCTACCATAATGTATGTATAACTTGTCTTGAAATTTATATTTAAAAATAGCCTAACTTTACGATTATTTCGGACTAACGGTATATCTAGCTTGCTATCCTAACGTTACATGCTGCATGATTGTTGCCACACCACTGAGGGCAGCGATGCTGATGCCAGCCAAACTGCTGCATTGCTGCTAGGAGGGGGGTCGTTGTCTGGGCTGCCGACTGTTTTTTTATAAAAAAGGAATCTAATTTAAGGAGCTTTGCTACCTTCTCCTCCTGTTCTTTTCTCTCTTGTCTTTTCTTACTGCCGCTTTTATGTTTGACAGGCATGATGACTGCTCACTCGGCTTGCAGATGTGCTCAGCTTGTCAGTCTAGACCAGTGGTTCTTAACCTTGTTGGAGGCACCGAACCCCACCAGTTTCATATGCTCATTCACCGAACCCTTCTTTAACTAACTGCAGACTAGACTGAGGGGTGGACCTCTGCGGCGGAGGCTCCACCGAACCCCTGAGACCGACTCACCGAACCCCTAGGGTTCGACCGAACCCAGGTTAAGAACCACTGGTCTAGACTCTAGACGTTCAGATTTTGCGCCTAAACTAGCTATATTGTATCGTCTCATCACATGATCAAATAGAGACTTGACATTAGACAACAACATACATATTACCCAGCAATCATCATTGCATATCTGTATATAACAAAAATACCAATTAAAATAAGAAATTATTCATTTAATTGAATAGATTTTTTAATAGTTTATTTATAGTTTTTATAGTTTATGTAGAATAAGCATATCATTTTGTTATAGATTGTACAGACTATTTTACGAAAAAAAATTAAAACCATGACGGAGATGGTTTTTCCTTTTCAAGGGCATATATAGCAAATGGCACCGTTTTTAATTTAACGCGAGTTCTTCTTTGAACACAGGCATACTTCCGAGGTGGCAATCTGAATCACTCGCAAGGGCCCGTTCTCCACTCAACACATTGTTGGAGGGCCTGCTCTCTCTATGGGCCCCCCCCACCCCACGGGCCCCAGTGCAACCGCACTGCCTGCACTGTCTATATTTACGCCCCTGGCATTCACTCTGGTAGCAGTAAAATCAACAATTTTTTTTCGTTATTTCTTGGAAAGTACTTTATTGTTCAGGACTTCTGGGCATAGCTAAGCCAAATGTTTGCTGATAGACCTAGCTGACATTGTTTTTTGTACTAAGTCAGAAGAGGAGAACGACTGCATTGACTGCATTGATTCTCTGTCTCTATCTACTGAACACAGATAACATTTCATCATCGCTATGTAATGTATTGCTGCGCAAAATATTTCTGTTATATACATTATTTTGAAATTAGAGCAATGAATAATTTTGGATAGATTTGGAGACACTGGGTACACTGCTTATTTTAAAAAAAATTTTTTATCTTTAGTAGTTCTACGTATCCACCCTTAGATTTTACGCATTTGTGGTCAAGGATTTTTAAACTGGCAAGTAGCTTATGAAGACGTCTGAGTTTGCCATCCCCTCCATGCAATCACATGTATGGGCATTTAGGCTACTGTCTGTTAGAGGCAGCGCATGGGTTGTTTAAAATAGCCAGCATAGGCTATCCTTGCCCATAAGCCAAATTCAACCCCTAGCCCCTATTAGTTCCCCTGGAGTGCCCTCAGTATTATATCTCGCTGACAACACATCAAGGGCCACTCACAAAGACTGTACAAAGAACTCAGGGATACCCACTTCATTATGAAGCCTACATTGTTGCTGGCTCAGTCATTTCTGTTGTCTATCACAGAAATATTTCAAAATATTTTTTTGTTGTATTAGTATTTTTAATGTATTTTTAAATGGCTCTAAATACGAAAGTATTTGGTTTCCCAGGAAAGTATTTATTTAAAATAATGTATTTTTTAAATACCATTTGGGAAAGTATTTGAGTTTCCATGAAATAATTTAAATAAATCAAATACAAAGTATTTAATTTGTAAATTTATTTGAAAATACTTCAAATATGTATTTAACTAAATTTTCACATACAAATACATGTTTGTATTTGACCTAGGTCTGATATCATATACAGTACTTAAAGACGTGTTCTACCAGGGTCCACCTCTCTAGTTGTAACGTAGCAAAGCATATGCATAGTTTTCAATTGAAACCTCTTTTGCTGTCGGCTGATTCAACATTTAAGATTTGCGAGTCTCTGCTGCCTAATTTAATTAGAAATATATATATATTTATTCATGTTATAAAATTAAGCATAAAGAATGAATAGCTGAGTGTAGTGTTTCCAAGACATGACGGATTAATCTGAAAATAAATAACAAGGCAGAGAAAAACCGGAAGGCGATTACCTAGCACATTTCCACATGAATGGGATACTGGAAAAAGTGCTATTTTCTTCTTCTAAACAGTCTTTGCCCAGGATTGGTATTTGTAAAAGATTTTAGGAACCAGATAAACAAATGAAAGTCTTCCACAAAAGTGAGTCTCAATAGCTACTATTCTTTCTAGACTTATTTTGACAGGTGGGAATGTTTTGCATTGAATTAGTGGATGTGTTTGTTTTTTGGGGGCTGCTCTATTAAGTGCCCCATCCCCATCCTCAAATTTCTTTTTATCCTTTTCAGTCTGTTTTTGTATTCAAAAACAGTCTGGCTCATTAGAATTTTTTCGGAATTTTTGTTATTTTGTTTAGTGTGTTAAAGTTCTCTTTGAACTGTGTCTTGGAGAGAGGGGTGCAATGTTACAATACAGTAGAAAGTGTGTTTGCCAAATGTTAAACTCTGCCTTGAATATATGGAACTGTGTGTGGGAATATGTGTAATTGTGTTGGAGTGTAATGGTTTAAATGGTTTTGTATGACCAGGTAGCCAATCGGTATTCATTCTGTACTATTTATAATCCAATCTCAGTTTGTCATGCTGAAAAAAATGACAAATTTTACTTTGTCCAGAGAACTGGTGATTTGTGTAATCTGGGAGAAATTTTGTTTTTACTTCTTGCCTTCTTTTTTGGCATGAGATGTGTTTGGGTGGAGTGCGAGTGCTTTCAGGGTCTGTCTCACGCCAAAAGAGTGACAGTTCGCAACCCTGTACATGACTAACTGTATATAACATTAAGTAGCACTGTTGTCCGACAATGTTTTTGGGGCAAGTGCCTGATGTGTTCCAAGATGGATTTTATAAATTCTGCTTCCTCCCATCTGTCTCTAAAATCATATGATATTATGTTCATACACAGCTGTAATATGCATTTACCCACATTGGCAGAACTTAACACACAGACACACACATGGGTTTGTTTGTGCCATGAGTCTGACAGCCAAGAAGAAGCAGAAGCAGCTGTTATCATGAGTCAAGATTAAAAAGAGCAAATGTGTAGGAATAACATTTCTAGCTAATTAGCATTGATTAACTATTAAAGCAATCCAGCAAACTAGCTAGGTTCCCTATTGTAGTGGGATAGCATAAGTTAGCTAGACCAACACACAGGAACGGAGTTGCGCACCCCTGCTTTAGGTAATATAGGTATTATATAAATCCTGCACAGTGTTTCTGACAATCCTGAATGGCATACCTAAACATGATGTATGCACATTCTCATCAGTCAGTCTGAATGCAGTGTGCCTCCATGTCATGGTGTAAATGCAGCATCTCAGTGATACAATCCTCATAGTTATAGACTAGCAGGTCAGCCAAACAGGGATCTGGTGGTGACATAAAGCAATTACACCTTTTCAAGCGCATTATTACACCTGATGCGATTAAAGTTAGCATGGAAGTTAAATGGAAGCCAGTAACACTACTATTCTAATTGCTATAGATACACCTCTCTTGTTGGGTCCATCTAAAATCAGCAAGTTTCCAAGGAATAAACACACATATGTTTTGATTTGATTTCAACATAAAGTTTGTAAAGTTCTTGTTTTTACGTTTTATTTTTGTCTACCAACCAGACTAGGATGGAATTTTGTCATGCCTTGTTTACTTTTACCTCTCAAATACCTTTATTTTTTACATTGGCCCAGTGCAAAATTCTTTATTACATGAACTTGGCAATTGTAGTTTTGAATGGAATAATAAAATAGTTAACAATACTGCAAGGAGCATTGGTGGCTCAGTGGTAGAGCTCTCACCTGCCACGCTGGAGGCCCGGGTTCGTGCTCCAACCCAGCCACTGAGGATGTGCAAGCCAGTGCATTCGCAGTGCTGGTCCCAAGCCCGGATAAATGGGAGGGTGGTGTCAGGAAGGGCATCTGCCGTAAAACCTATGCCAAATCAAATATGCAGTTCGGAAGATCTGCTGTGGAGACCCCTAACGGGAACAGCCGAAAGAGAGAGAGTTAACAAAGCTACAAATATTTTACTGGACCAATTAGCTTAAGGGACATTTCCAGTTTGGCGGTCAATATATCATTATATTATCATTAAAATATCCAATGTTATTATCTATGAAATAACAATAAGGGGGACAATTACGGTTTCATGTATTTTGACCATGGTAACTGTTGTACTGTAATAAACTATGGTGCAGGCCGACTGATAAAATTGGGTAATAAGTAACTTTGTAAACCATGTCAGAAAATCATAGTTTACAGTACCATGGTGAGTGAAGCCATGGTAAACTATGGAAAACACAATAAAGAAAATGGTCCAACTACAATGGCTCAATACAGTGTATTTAATTATCTATATGTACAAGACAGAGAAGACAGACAAGCAACACTACCAGACTGACACACTAACAGACACACTGTAACAGAGAGACAAAACTATCAGACACACTAACAGACACACTGTGACAGACAACACTAACAGGCACACTGTGATAAACAGAGAAAACAACTATATTACAGAAACACTACAGACAAGATAGAACTGTCCGATCTGAACAGCCATTCAGTGGTCCTGGTAGTCTGGGTAGAATAAGAGCAGAAGAGAACATGAGCCTAATTGAAAAAAACAGAGACAGTAGTATATGTGAAATACTTAAAGGGGAATTACACTTTAAAACACATATGGGCTTATTTTATTTCAAATTTTCTTCTAATGAATGTGTCGACCTTCATTTTTTGATTAGTTATTTCGTTTTGTTAATATTTTACGATGTTTTGTTGCTTACCTTTACAAATTCAGGAAGTAGACCTAGACAGCATATCATTGCGCGGCTTCAACGCTATGCTTTTCTTCGAAGATGAAAAAACCGGAAACCGTACTACTATGTGGACTTGCGCTAACAAAAAATAGGTCCTTGCTTCTAAAATTAGACATTTAAAACAAAATAACTAATCGAAAAATGAAGGTCAACACATTAGAAGGACAGTATAAACAAAATAAGCCCATATGTGTTTGAAAGTGCAATTCCCCTTTAACAACATAATAAAGAAATAAGATGTTGATGAGATTGGTAACTACATAATATAATTATACCAACCTAGTCTGAGTATTTCTCAGAAGAATGTATTTCCTTCAGGATTGCTCTGTCTTTGGCCAGCTTCTCCATGAACTCCTGGCAGGGGAGGTTGAAGTTTGCCTTCACAATAAGCATGGCCTTGATGGTAGGAACAATGAACCTATTTTTTGCTGCTGTCCATATATCATTCATTTGGGAGAGCACTCTCTCGACTGGTGCATTACTTCCAGTTAAGCACATGACAACAGACGCTAATCTAGCCAGGTTACGTCTACGTAGCTAACGTTAGCTAGCATAACCTATTTAAAACCTTATAGAGCAGATCATCTATCTATATAATAAATAGTGACATTATATCACTAGCTAGTATCTCAAACAATTGTAACTTACCTGGCTTGAAAATACGTTTGTGGTGATGTTGTGGACACTTGCTAGCTTCTGGCCGAGTTTTCCACAGCAGTTTTCTCTAAAACTAGCGCAAGCAAGTAGAAGAAGAAGAGTGATATGAAGTTGTTATAGCCCTCTCCGTTGACCAAAACAAGCACAACACGATTGAGACGTCAACCGGTAGGCTCTGCTGCCTGGTCTTTCTTGCCACGTAAAATATTATTTCACTTTGCTGTCTGTTTTTAACGCACAGTTAAAAACGGGGACATTTCTGGGGACATCTCCAGCCGGGGACAGGTCACCAAAAACGGGGGGGGGGGGGGGGGGGGGGGTTGCTTAGAATTTGTAATCCAAAGAACCTAAATTAAGCTAAATAATGCATTATAATAAGTTACATACAATTTTGTAGCTGGAGGAGTAGTACATTTTTTGCAGTGCAGATGAAACATCGACAAGGTTTTTTAAAAATTTTATTTTGGCATTGAAAAGCAAGTGGTGATAGTGCCATTTTCTAACAAGGAAAAGACTGTTGTCTCGTTGATGAACCAATTTTAGTCAATAAGTGTCATGAAATAATCTGTGCTCTTAAACTGTTTGATAGTAGTTATTGCTATATATATATATATATATATATATATAGCAATAATTATTAATTAATTATTTTTTCTTTTTACAAAGCTTGACAGTTTATTTGCTAGCTAGTCACAATATAGGAGCATTGAACTATTTGGTAATAAGCTCCTAGGATAGAATCGGCTATTACCTTGTTAGCTAACATTGTGACATTGAAACCACACCAAATAGGTCATTATTACATGTTTTAGAATGCTGATCAGCCATGTTGTTCTTTAATTTTCAAAAGTAGTGTTGTAGAAAAAAAAAACCTTGATTGAGTAAATACTATACTACATGGTCAAAAATATGTGGACCCCTGAACATCACACACGTGTGCTTGTTGAACATATCATTCCAAAACCATGGGCATTAATTTGGAGTTGGTACCCCTTTTGCTGCTATAACAGCCTCCGCTCTTCTGGAACATGGCTTTCAAGAGCCACAAGAGCATTAGTGAGGTCGGGCACTGATGTTGGGTGATAAGGCCTGGCTTGCAGTCGGCGTTCCAATTCAGATATTTGATGGGGTTGCGGTCAGGGCTGTGTAGATCAATCAAGTTCTTCAACACCAAACTCGCCAAACCATTTCTTTATGTACCTCGCTTCGTGCACGGGAGCATTGTCTAGCTGAAACCAGAAAGGGCGTTCCCCAAACTGTTGCCACAAAGTTGGAAGCTCACAATTCTATGGAAGGGGCCTAGCCCAAACCGTGAATAACAGCCACAGACCATGACTTTACAGTTGGCACTATGAATTTGGGCAGGCAGCATTCTCCTGGCATTCGCCAAACCCAGATGTGTCCGTCTGACTGGCAGGTAGTCAAGCATGATTCATCACTGGCATCCTATGACAGTGCCACGTTGGAAGTCACTGAGCTCTTCTGTATGGCCTATTTTACTGCCAATATTTCTCTATAGCTGTATGCTTGATTTTGTGCACCTGTTAGCAATGGGTGTGGCTGAAGTAGACAAAACCTTTAATTAGAAGGGGTGTCCACATACTTTTGGCCTTGTAGGATATGTCTCTAAACTTAGGTCCTGTTTTTTTTCCCAAAAGAAAAAAAGTACATTTTATTTATTATTTCTTATTTGGTTCTCATTCTGCCAAAATCATACCGTGGGGTTTACAAGCACATTAGTCAGAACAGCTTGGTATGGCAAGCCCCAGATGGTCAGTATGGTTGAAACTGAAGATGAAGATCGTCATTGCCTCCACCCTGCCCACATCTGCCGCCACCTGCTGTTCCCCATCACCGCCACCTGGCCCCACCCATCATCTGAGCCACATCACTTATCATATCTTCTGCATAAACTGGCTGACATGCAGTCGGCACCCTGAGCCGACCAGAGGAGGATGGGTTTCCCCCTTGAGCCTGGTTCCTTCCAAGGTTTCTCCCCATCTGCCACAGGGAGTTTTTCCTTGCCACTGTTGCCTTAGGCTTGCTCCTGTGGGGGTTTAGGCTAGGGCTGTCTGTAAAGCGTATTGTGACAACTGTTGTAAAATACGCTATATAAATAAAATTTGATTGATTGATTGATGGATAAATAGGCTGGCCTGCTCCCCACTTGAATAGAGATGTGTGTCAGAAGCCCCAACCTGCATAACCTTGTCCTGTGCACGCTGGCAGGGGTGCTCTGCTTTGAAGTGGACAGATTCCCCACATTCCCATTGCGGGAAGTGGATTTTGGGGCCACAAAATTTTTGTTTTGACTGTACAGCGGAAACTCCACCAATGGAAAGAGGACCAAAGCCTGGTGTTAGTTATATCACATTTGTTTCCCCTCAGCTATTCTGCCCAGTAGAATATTTTTTGAAATGGTTTTTCCTAAGATTAAAGTGTTCAACCACAGCAAAATACAAATTTATAATGGTGCTGCTTGATGCTTTACTATTCTATTGAACTTTCTGTTTGGATATAGCTTGAGAGTCACTCCAACCAGCAAACACACATCTGTCTGATTCACTGAGTAATGCGTGCACTTATGTGATTTAATCATATAATGATGTTGAGTTTCTAAACCATGTGGCTTGTGGCATGCATGTCACTGTACATACTGAGGTGATTTGCCAACAGTTTAGCTCCAGTGGCTGAATAGTTAAGTCATAACAGTAGCTGTGGTTTGTTCTCCTGTGGGTGTCTCCTTAAAAAGTTGGTGGGGCTTGTCAAATGGGTAATGGGACACCCAAACATAAGTGATTGGTTGTGAATTTAGCTGAGTAGTTAGATCACTAAAATGTGAAAGCAATTGAAAGGTGGAGCAATGGACAGCATTGATCTGGATCACTACAGGAATGTGGTGTGTGTGGACTGAATATAAATGTTATGCATCCTGTAGGGGACATGCCGCTACTTCTCATAGTGGGGCACCAAACTGTGGAAGATATACATCAATATCCTCACAGGTGGTGCCAGCATATAATAATCAGTCTCATACATTAAGTATACAAACTATAAATTGGCAATTCAAATTAATATTTAAATTAATTATTATTAAAATTACACATTATAGTCAAACTTAACCAAATCATAATATAATACATTCAGCTAATACTAAATTAATATAAATGATTTAGTTAAGAGGTGAAGGCATTGATTAAGTTCTTTGGATTAGCAGCGGCTGACTCAATTCAACACAAGAGTAATATAAATACAGACAACCGTGTAAATATAATGAAGTTTATTAAACACAAAGTACCGAAAAGGGCAAAGCACAATTCTCTACCAAGATGTAATAAACTATGTGAGTGCACGTGCGTGTAGGTGTTGTGTGTGCGCGTGTGTGTATGTAAGTGATGAGTGTTGGATGTTCTCCTACGTGGGGGTTCTGTACCGCGGACATGTGTTAATAGAAACCAAAGGAACAAGATGGAGTATGAATGGTGGGGTTTTTGAATCTAGACAAAGCTAGTGAAAAAACAATGGCGCGTGAAGCGTACCAAACACATGAAGGATACTGGCTATATGGCTATGGGTGCATGTTTTACGAGATCAACATGCGGGGTTAAGACCAGTTAGTAATTAAAATAAATCACATGCAAGATATGTTCTGTGCATGCCATGTATTAAAACTAATGCAGCGCGGTGGATGGCTTAGAGCCAACCGAACATACAGAACGTTTACATTTATCATTAAAACACAATAACCGTTAGCATCGTACATCCAATCATGAATGTGGCTACATTCGGTCAGTCGCTAATTATGCTAAGCCCAGAGTTACATCCTTACTTGGGTATCCTTTGCTTTAAGTTGGTTGTTAAAATGCGTTGTTCGCCCTTTTCTGCATCCAAAACACGCAGCTGGATCCTCTGCTAGCAGGTCGCTTGCTTCGTGGGACTCACTCTGCAGTATGCGCCGGTTGTGCGTGGCTTTCCTGGTTCTTCGACCACTGATAATCATAGGAGCGCTTCGGAGTGCCTTGTTCCTTCTGCAGCCAGTAGTCGAAGTTATATGCACCTAGCTCCGTTGCAGGCCTTGCAAACTCTTCCTGGCATGTGGACTGACGAGAGAAGGGTGGCGAGTCCAGGGAGAGGAAAATGGAACAGAGTGAGCGAAACAACGGCAACCTCCGTTTTATTGAAGGTTGCGCGTTTCAAATTTACAGTAAGCCATTACTGTAACAGGAAAGCTGTGGTAGGGGGCTTGGTTAAATGAGTCACTGAGGTGGACATATGGGCTTTGAAGTTTATGTCTTTTTTAGGCCATGATACCTACAATCCACATGGATCATTTGTGTGTGTGTGTGTGTGGGTGTGCGTGTTACAGACTGTGTACATGCCTGCCAACACTATGAACTTCTGTGCTCTTGTGCATGTTTATGGATTTATTCCTCCAGGGCAGGGTTCGCATACATTTGATCCATTTATTAGTGAATGCTTACTCAAGCATTACCGGTTGTGTACCTAGCTACAACTGCAATCGCTGAACCGGGATTTAAACCTATCTTGGTATGGGCAAGGTGAGGTCCCACTTACCTTCCGAGATCAGATGAGATCAGGCAGGTTGAGTGTGGTCAGGCCATAAATCGCAGATGGGTTCATAGGGAATGGTGAGCTAAACAACATATGCTTTATCTCTCCTAGGTCCCCCACGGGTGGCGGAGAAAATCGCACATCGGCAGACAGTGCGAATCGGACGCACCATGAAGCTGCCATGTCCTGTAGAGGGCGACCCGCCTCCCCTCATCATGTGGACAAAAGATGGACGCAACATACACAGCGGCTGGATGCGATTCCGCGTCCTTCCCCAGGGTCTGAAGATCAAGGAGGTGGAGGCAGAGGATGCTGGAACCTTTGTCTGCAAGGCCACCAATGGTTTTGGCAGTGTCAACATAAACTATACCCTCATTGTCATTGGTGAGAACCAGAATTTGCACTTTATTAGAGGCCTATGAATTACCAGTTAAGTAATACTTAAGACAAGCACGAATCCCCAATAGCTGCACCGCACACGTGCATGCATCCGTGTGTGCATGCATCCACGCACACACTCTCACACAAACACGTGACCTCTTCTTTGGCTCATGACCAGCATTTCCACAAAATCTTGTGCAAATCTGTGAATCCATTCAGGATTTATGCGCCTTTTTGTGGTAGGCCACACCCATCGCCACGCCCCCTCTAAGTCAATCGGCCTTGAAAGTTACTCAGCTCTACCTTCGGTCATGACCAACGTCCATGCCAAATTTCAGCCTCCTGGGGCGAAAACTGTGGCTGCTATGGGGTGGGACACTTTTTGTGTACCAACCGCCCACCCGACCATCCGACCAACTAATTGATCGACCGACAGACAGCTATAGAGCTGCAGTCGCAGCAAAAAAAATATTAACACCTACAAATTGGTTGTTATTAATTTGTTGATATTCAGGGCCTGTTTTAACACAGATGCTGACTGGCCGAAATACAGTAACTTGTGATCGTCAACAAATGCTTTAACACATTACCTCATCAGTTGTCTTGGCATCCATTAACTGTCTGAAGTGAGACTTTTCAAGAATGAGCAATGTAAATCTTAGAATGGGCATTGCAATACAGTCAGTAATGTATTAATCAGTGGCTATCTAAAGAGATATTACTACATCACACTTTAACCCCTCATGCACATGCCAAATCTGGCCAATCCTTGTCCATTTAGGGCAGGGGTGGCCAACCCAGGTCCTGGAGAGCCACAGGGTCTGCTGGTTTTAGTTTTTACTCTGCACTTAATTGATCAATTATAGCAGTTGATTACACAGTTAACTCACCTCACCTGGTTTCTTCAGTCTAAGTGGTTGCTGTATTTAAGGTGAAAACAAAAACCAGCAGACCCTGCGGCTCCCCAGGACCAGGGTTGGCCACCCCTGATTTAGGGGGTACCCTATTTAAAGCTTTGTAACTCCAGATGTGAGCGTCACAGAGATTTGAACAATGGCTTAAATAAAGCAAGACATTTGTACAATACTAACTAGATTATTTATTCCTAAATTGTAATATAAACTAAAGTGCCAGAAATGCAATTGTCTAGGCAAAAAAGCAAAAATGAATTAGCTCTTTTTTAGTTTGCGATGAAATACTAAGAGATCCCATTTATAAAACAGGTTAAACTATACATGTTTTGGATAAAAGAACTCCTCGATCACGAGCACGTAAAATCTAAGGGAGGATATGTAGAACTACTCTATGAAGCAAAAAGTAAGCAGTGTACCCAGTGTCTCCAAATTTATCCAAAATGTCTAAATTATGCATTACTGTAAATCACAACATAATCATGTATTTCACTACAAATCAACTGTTTTCGCTGAAGAAACTCACTGTTGCATCATGATCAAGTAGGACTTACTGACTTTCCATTAGTACAGTGGTCTAAAATATCTTGGGGTCCTGAAACATATCCAAAATCTCTCCAAAATGATTAAAATGCTTTTTGTCCATTACAAAGCATATACATGCGCCCCTTATGAAGGTTTAAGATGAAACATTGATTAATAATGCAAACACATTGTCACACAATGTGGTAAAGTACCTAAATGTGTAGTCATTAACTGTAATATGTTTTTCTGTACTCTACAGTATGTAATGTTTTCTTGTATGAGGATGGGGTGACAGTAAAACAATATTCAACCATCCACCACTTTTTGGCGATGTTCCAGCTTTCACATCATATCCAGTGCAACACAAACAACTACTGAGCTACCAGCGAACGCTTCGTTACAGTGTGAAATATCCTCATTATAAAATACCACTGACCTGTCTAAAGACACTCAGTTTCAAAAATAACGTATATAACCAACATATTTTGAGCAGTAATACTTACATAGCGATGATGAAATGATATCTGTGTTCAATAGATAAAGACAGAGACAGAGAATCAATGCTGTCGTTCTCGTATTGTGATTTAATCCATAAAACTATGTCAGCTAGGTCTATCAGAAAACATATGGCTTAGCTATTCTCAGAAGTCCTCAATAATAATAATATTACACAAAATAAGATGAAACTGATCAATAACATTTTGCCAGGTGCAGTGTTTTTTACTGCTACCACAGAGTGAATGCATAAGGTGGCAAAGATGATTCACAACTTTCAGTTGCGCAGGTTTATAAGGCACTATTTCAAAAGTAAAATTAGACATTTTATACATTGTTAGAAAGCTTATACTGTCACCTGTTGAATCCATTAATTGTCATTCAAGCCAGATTATACTGCAAAGGGTGACAACGCCGTAAACAGCATGTGTGGTATTACGTGCAACTATTTTGGAAGGTACCCAGGCGTCACAAGTGAGCGTATATTCACAAACGGAATGTCCAAGACAATATAAGACCACTCAGTCTCAAAAGGGACATCCCTATGCATAAAGTCAATGGTAAGGTTGTATATGTATTCCATATTTAGTCCCAGATATTGACTGTAAAATGACATGGTATCATTTTATAATAATTTGTCTTTTTAATTTCATTATTCAGTGAGCAGTGTTTTCACTGCTGTATTGGAATATCTTAGGGCTATTGTTGGGTTTATCTTGTTGCTATGACGGAGTACGGTTTTTAGTGCTGAAAGAATATTTATATGAATGCCCAGATAGACACTATTGTCCAATTTTCTAATGGGTGAGGGTGTAGTTGCAGATGAGACTGCAGGGAGGTGGTGCTGGTATATAAACGACTGGTGCGACAATGGTGGCTCTGCGAAACTCTGTATTCGGCATAGTTATCGTATATTGTCTAATAATGAAAATAGAACACAGAGGCTGCATCCCAAATGACTAACTTGTTCAGTCATTGACTAGTCCCTATATAGTGGAAAGTATGTAGCACACTACATAGGTAGTGAGCGGCAGAACAAACACTTGGTTTGGGACTCATAACCCTGCACCGCTTCTATCTTTTGAATATCTGTCGCAAGTTGCGTTCTAATAAAATATTTTTCAAATATAATCTGTACGTGCATATATGAAATTCTCGGTTGAATATTCATTCATCTTGGCATCGACCAAATGTATAGCAATATACCATTCAAAAAATCCTTTATCATGGACCGAAGATTATGTTTTGCTTGAGTTGCACTGCTACCGAGATTAGCTAGCTTTTCAGCTAGCAAGCAGCTTCTCCGGAGAAAAACCGTTAACGTTACACTTGGCACACTAACGAAAATTGGTGATTTTTTTGTATCGAATATGCAAATATAATTCATGATTTGCCATAACTATGGACGACTTGCATTTATACAAGTAGCTACCTTAAAAGCCCTACTGCAGTGTATTGTAGGATTTTGTACAGAGCTTGTACCCTACATTTTTCAGTGCATTGTGGGGCAGATGTAGTTTAATATAAAGTGTACTACAATTTTGTTTCTCATATGGGACACACTATAAAATGGCTGATACCAAAAGTAGTGCCATATATTGGGAATACGGAGGGCAAGGGTTTCTGTTTTCAACTCATAGTTTGTTGCAGGAGCAATTAATTTCTGAGTAGAGCAATCTAGGCATGCTGGCGTGCCGACCACTAGGGGGATTGCCTGTTCTTTGAAAAACTGCCTTATATTTTATGGTTAGTATTTAATAGGTACAGTATATCTATGTAAGGCTTAGTATTGATGTTAATATTTTGTTAATGTTTGTTGAAAAGTGCACAAGCACTTAAAAACAAACCAAGTATGTGACCGCTGACTTATAATTGTGAGGTACTTTTAGCCAAATACTTTCTACAGGTTTTAGTTTATCTTACACCATTTCCAGGTGCCCTATATACTGGAGAACAAAGAAGCAACATATAAGGCACCCTCATCCAAAACTCCAGCTGAGACGTCAGGGCATTCTGGGAAAAGGGAAGAGCACCACACTGATTGTATCATAGCCTTAGAGCAATGTGACATGTGCACCAGTACAATGTCTTTATCAGCATCCAGGACGAGGGGTTATCTGCAGGAGAGGTAGTTTGTTCCAACATAGTTACGTAGTGTTGATGGATCGGTGCTGTTCTTTCCTGCATGTTTATTATCATAAGAATGGATGTTCTGATGCTTAATATTCCCAAATTATGATGACTATGTTATTAGGGACACACTTATTACCCTCACTGATAACATAACATAACGTCGTAAGACGAGAACAGGCCATTCAGCCCAAAACTGCTTGTCTATTCCTACCACTAAACTGTACTTAATGCTTAGTTTACCTAAAAGCTAGGTAGTATCTAACACTTTATCAAGCCGGGCCTTGAATACCCCCAATGTTTCTGCCTCCACTACATGTCCAGGCAAGCTATTCCACACATTGACCACTCTCTGTGTGAAAAAATATTTCCTAATATCTGTGTGAAATTTACCCTTTGCCAATTTATGCCCCCTTGTTCTGCTAACCGAACTCAACTTGAATAATTTCCTGTATTTCATTTTGTTAATCCCTTTAATATATTTAAAAGCCTCAATCAAATCTCCCCTAAGTCTCCTTTTACTAAGCTTGAAAAGTCCAAGCATCTCAAGCCTTCTCATAACACTTATCTTTTTTACCCGGAATCAATCTGGTTGCCCGTCTTTGGACCTTTTCCAGCGCCTCTATATCTTTCTTTTAGTACGTCCCCAGAACTGCACATAATACTCTCATTATACTCAATACTCCTGGCTATGTATCCCAGCACCCTGTCCTGTCCAATGTGCTTTTTTTTTTTTTACTGCTACAGCACATTGACCACACCCTGATAGGCTTTCATCAACTATTACTCCCAAGTCTTTTTCTACATGTGCACATTCTATTTTGTACCACCCATAAAGTAATCCTGCCCTATGTTTTTATTCCCCACATGTAGAACTTTACATTTAGTTATATTGAATTTCATTTTCCAGGTTTCTGCCCACTTTTGGATTCTGTTTAAATCTTCTTGGGTTATTTTAGTACATTCCAAACTGTTGGCTAAACCTCCCAGTTTTGTAATCATCTGCAAATTTAACTAGTGTACTTTCAATGTCCGTGTCAAGGTCATTTATGTAAATGAGGAAGAGCAGTGGACCCAGCACCGATCCCTGTGGAACTCCACTTCCCACAATACCCTGCTCAGATAAGATCCCTCATACTACTACCCTTTTACCCTGTTTACACTTGGTTTAAAAATGTGTGTCGGTGATCCGGACACAAGTGGACAGCCGAGACACATCGCCGTTCACACCTGTGTCTATCATGCGTCTCCAAGGTGTTCAGCTGACCACTTATGTTCAGATTTCGTTACTGCCTACGTCATTTCCGCTAGAAGGTCGCCAGACGAGCGCCAGATTTATTTCGCACAGGCTAGCTAAGAAAACAAAAATGTTTCAAGAACTAATATACATGTACGGGCTATTCCAACTGTTGAGATTGGCAGGACTAAGTCATTTGCAACTTGCAAAACAACCACCACGTCCTGCATTGATGACGTATTTTCCTGTTACGTCCTTGTCGGGGACGCATCAGGACGCATTAGCGTTTACACTACTGTATTGCCCAAGACACATTTTAAAACCAAGTGTAAAAAGAGTCTTGGTGTTCTATCCCATAACCAGTTCCGAACCCACTCTGAAATGCCTCCTGTAATTCCTAATGTCCTCATTTTGATAATGAGTTTGTCATGTGGTACCTTATCAAATGCTTTTTGGAAATCTAAGTATATAATATCATAAGCCCTGCTATCATCCAGACACTTCGTAGCTTCCTCAAAGAATGTCAAAAGGTTTGTCAGGTATGGTTTCCCTTGCAAAAACCATGTTGGCTATCCCTTAAGTTGTTATTATTTTCAAGAAATAATTCTAGTTTTTCTATAATTCAAGTATTTTTCATGTGATGCAAGTTAAACTGACAGGCCTGTAGTTTTCTGGATCAGTACGGTCCCCTTTCTTATATATTGGTATTACAATACCCTGTTTCCAGTCATTCGGTATTTCTCCAGTTACTAAAGACTGTCTAAAAATACTTGCCAGTGGTTTAAAAATGATCTCACTTAACTCCTTTATTACCCTTGGGTATATGCCATCAGGGCCTGCTGCTTTATTTGTCTTTAGTTTATCTAATTTACCTAATACTTCTATATCCCCTATGTTAGGATATTTTGCCCTTATTCGTGGAGTCAAATGCAGGACGATGAAGAACACGCTGACAAAGTTTCCTCAGAGGATTTGATGTTTAATTCAATGCGCAAGGGAGAGACAGACCCAGCACATTCGGGCGCTGCGCTGAGAGAATCTCTGCCGATCACGCTGTGTGGTGTCTAGATATACAGTTTGCAGTCATACATATCAAAAGGTTGAGTTAAGTGGCGGGCCGGAGACAAATGGTCTTGTCCCTTCCTGGGAACCCTCGCAGCCATTTAGCATAGGAATGTGACATCCTTGCCGCAGACACTAGAGGTGTTATACGGAGACACGCTACAGAGGTGCTAGACATAGAGGCAAGCAAACTACAGACACAGTATGGTATGAAAAGGAAACACAATACACTACATATAATATACATATATATATACACTAAATAAAACTGGGAACCTATCACCTATCTCAATATATGCCAAGACATTATGAGCATTGAATATGCCTTCCAGTCTATTAGTAACCTCTTCTCTGGTAAAACTCTCAACAAAGTAGCCATTTAGGGCATCAGTAATATCCGTATTCTTATAAAGCAATGCTCCGTCAGTATTTTTTAATGCCCTTAACTTCCTCTTTAACTTTCCTTTTCCTAGTACAGTATTGAAAGAAATGCTAAGGATTACTTTTAGCATCTTTTGCAATTTGCCTTTCATAGAGCCTTTTGGCTACCCTTAGTTCTTTTTTAACCTTAGCACGCATACTACAATATTCAGCCTTATTACTCTCAGTACTGTCATTTCTTAAAAATCTTAAACAGTTTATTCTTTTTCCTCAAACTCTTCCATATAGATTTATTCATCCACTGTGGAGACTGCTTTTTCAACTTACTTTTCCACACCTTTGGAATGAATTTACACTGTGCATCAAGTATAACCCTTTTGAACCTGACCAACTTTTCGTTCACAGTCCTGCAATTTGAAGTTGCACCCAGTCTACCTTACATAATTCTGATCACATCTTTTTAAAGTAGGCACACCTAAAATTTAAAATCCTGGAGTTAGATGGGGCCCTCTTAGTTTGGCAAAATACATCAAACCTAATTGTGGAATGATCCCAAGCGGTTCCATTACCTCTATACTACAAATTCTGTCAGAGTCATTACATAACACCAGATCTAGAATTGATTTCCCCCTTGTAGGCTGTCTGACATACTGTGCCATAAAAAGGTCATTTTTAACATCTAAAAATGCCTCCTCCCTTTTTCCTTGTTCTGTCACCAATTCCCAATTAATACTGGGGTAATTGAAGTTGCCCATGATAATAGTCTCACCTCCTCTGCAAGCTTGTTTTATATTTTAAAAGAGCATTGTATTCACACTACTGTCTGAAGCTGGCGGTTGGTAACACACTCCTATGTTAAGCCCCTTCTCATGTTCCCCTATGAGCTTAATCCAAATATCCTCACTAGGCATGAGCTGGTCAATTTCTGGAATTTCTTGCACATTAAGTTTATCTTTTACATACAGAGCCACACCCCCACCTATCTTACTGGATCTATCCTTCCTAATAAGTTTATACCCTTCTATATTATATTCATCCCCATCCTCTTAACCCAGCCATGTCTCTGTACTACTATCCCTACTATGTCATAGCCTTTACTATTAATATCAGCCTCAATTTCCAAAAAATTGTTTTTTATACTTATAGCATTTAAACAAAACATTTTAGACTATTGCTTCTACACATCCTCTCCTGTTCCCTCACTCCTCACCGTCCCAAGCCACCCTTACTAAAATTTTGCTTTAAAAAGACTTTATTAATGTTTTCACTGTAATAGGTAGCTTTGACAGCTTCCATCTGGGCAGTCTGCGCCTCCCTACCCATTTCACTCTCTATCCTCCCTGCCCCCCAAGTCGCTAGTTTAAATAATCCTGTGCTACCCTGAGCATACGCTGGCCCAGTGCAAAGGTACCCCTCCGGTTCAGGTGCAGCCCATCATGTTTGTACTAGGGATGAGCGAGTACACCAATATCTGTATCCGTATCTGTATCTGTTCAACCAACTAAATTATCTGTATCCGTATCCGTACTCGGAATGGGTGGGGCTTAAACCGGAAGTGGGCGGGACCTACCCGGAAGTTGGTATTTTAACCTCTTACCAGCGCAAAGCCCCCAGTGGTTGGCACGCCGGTGCGCCGAGATTACTGAACTCAGACATTCAGTGCTACTGCAACCAAAGTATGAGTTACTAACAGAAACACTTTGTTTTAATTTCATTAGTAGACTATACATGACAACTATGCCGAATACGGAGTTTCGCAGTGCCACCATTGTCACTCTGGTCGTTTGTTTAACACGCGTCACCCCCTCCCTGCAGTCTCATCTGCAACTACACCCTCCCACCCAGCTAATGGACAATATTGTCTATATGGGCATTCATAAAAATATTCTTTCACCACTCAAAAATCGTATTCCGTCATAGCAACAAGACAAACCCGACAATAGCCCTAAGATATGCCAATACAGCAGTCAAAACGCTGCTCACTGAATAACAAAATAAACGAGACAAAGTTTTTAAAAATGATACCATGTCATTCTACAGTCAATATCTGGGACTAAATATGGAATAAATATACAACCTTACCGTTGGTTTTATGTGTAGAGATGTCCCTTTTGAGACTGCGTGGTCATACATTGTCTTGGACAATCCGTTTTGTGAAATATACGCGCATTTGTGATGTCTGGGTACCTTACAAAATAGCTGTGCGTAATACCACACGTGTCGTTTACGGCATTGTCGCCCTTTTTAGTACAGTCTGGCTTGATTGACAATTCATTTATTCAGTAGGTGAGAGTATAAGCTTCCTAACGATGTATAACATGTCTAATTTTGCTTTTGGAATAGCGTTTTATAGTTCAGCATAACCGAAAATCTTCTTATCATCGCATTCATTTACGCATTCACTCTAGCAGTAAAAGACGCTGTTATCGTTACTCTGGTTTTATAATTTAAAAAAGAAATGAATTGACGGTGTGAAGACAGTAGTAGACAGCGCACACCAGGTTACAGTTGGCTAACCACGATGTAATGTAGGCGATGTATTGTGATTTCAGGTGAGCGACAACGTCTAAATGTGCACAAAAGTATTATTGCATTTGTACAGTGGATGTATAAGAATGCTAGGATGTCAATGATGCTAGGAGAGTGTGTGTATGAGATCGCTAAATGTAGGAAATACAAGTACATGCTTTATCATGTAGTCGCTAGCTAACTGGCTAGTTAACCCCACTGTAGCAAGATAGAAGCTAGACATGTCTGTTTGTAATCAGTAATATGTGCTTACGTGTGAATGTCCAGTAAATGTGTATTTAGCTATGGTGAGAATAATGTGTTGAGCCAAATCTGAGAATTGCAAACTTTATTTTATTGAAAATATATGACAATAGATAATAGATCCCTGTAGACAGAGTGGCTGTTACGATGGCAAGATTGTTTTGCATCGTGTGGGCGCAGCACAGCAGTGAACTTTGTATAGGCTCTGTGTAGAGGAGGAGCTCTGTGTCTGGCTGGCCTATCACGGAACGACGTGGACACTGGACACAACTACCCAATGAGGATTTTCCTTCACCATGAGTACGGATATTGACACGTTTTACTCAAATGGTACTCATGCTCGTAAAAAGTACATTATCCGTACCGGATACTTGTTTCATCCGAGTATTCGGCTCAACCCTAGTTTGTACAGCTCACTCCTGTCCCAAAAGGAATCCCAGTGCCCCATAAACCTGTACCCCCCTTTCCTACAAAAGGATTGTAGCCACGTGTTAAACCTCCAGATAAAGTTCTGCTTCCCTCTGCTTGCACGTGGTACAGGTAGAATTCCAGAGAAGGCTACCGTGGAGGTTTTGCTCCTAATCTTCTCTGCTAATTCCACAAATTTGTCCTGCAGGACCTCAAACATGCCCTTACCTATGTCATTGGTCCCTACGTGGACCATGAGAACTGGATCCCTTTCTTCTCTGGCCAGGAGCTTGTCCACGCGTTCAAGGAGATCTCCTACCTGGGCACCAGGCAGGCAACACACCGTGCGAGACTCCTTGTCACACGAACAGACTATGCTGTCTACCCCTATAAAAATTGAGTCCCCCAATATCAATAACTCCCTTTTCCTGGAGGATGTGGCCATCTGGGTACCCTGAGGCTCATCAGTCCCCCCACTCTCAGGGTCAAGGGCCAGGTCCAGTTCTTGCAAGGGCTGGAATCGGTTGGACACCACAACCTCTGGAGATGCCGCCCCTATGTGGTGTGCAAGCCCTTTCCTGCGCGTACGCCCTACTGTCACCCAACTGTCTCTCCCTGCCTGTTCTGAAGACTTCCCCCCTCCCGGCCTAGGCGTGCACACCAGGTCTTTAAAGGACGTACTATTTAGTTCTGGGAACTCTTCCAATTGTGAACTATGTGATGGTTCAGCCAGTTGGCTCTCGAGAACACGAATCTTGCTCTCAAGATGCTTAATAAGCTGACAACGGTGACAGACGAACAGCCCAAGGAAATCGCTTTCCAGCAGAGCGATCATTCTACACCCCTCACATAGTTTTGGACACATTTTAACCCCTAACTATCTCCCTATCTCTCCCTAAGTTAAGATAAAGTTACTGCCGAGACGGAGTCAGCAACACCACACTTAAAAAAACGCCAGGTGACTCTGGACAGCAAGCTGTAGAAACTGGAGAGGAAAAAAGCCTCTTTTAGCTAACTTCCCAGGTAATGTTAGCTAAGCGTTTATTTTATACACAAAAGAACGACCAGGTGTGGAATCAATCTGATTTATAATCAGCTAACTTAGCTTTTGCTAAATGCCAGTAACTCAAAGAAAAGAAACACTTGTACTTAGCTAGCTAGATAATATTTTGTCACAGGCCAAAATATACCCAAAATTTATCTGGAATCTGTTTATAATACTAGACTAACTACTATATTTAACATTAGTACTTAACAACGGAGGCAAACTGTTTAGCTAACAATAGTTATGATATGCTACAGAGAGACCAATCCACAACTTAAAAACACACGAGATGGCTCTGGACAGCTAATGGTAGAAACCGGAGAGGAAAAAAACCTCTTTTAACTTTCTAACGTAAAGCGCTTAGTTTATAATATACTACAGTTAACGTTAGCACTTAGCTAACACTGGAGGCAGCTAGAATTTGGTTCCAAGAGGGCGAACAACGTCCCCCTTGACCTTCAATTCCAGGCCTTTTGAGTTGGTATCCTGATGATGACACAGTTTGGTTGCATCCTGTTCTTCTCCCAGAAAAGTGTTTGTGGAGTCACTCCATACCATTCCTTGCTGAGCTGGAGATACAGTACAGGATTTAATCTATGCCAGAAAGCAATTGAGGAGGGGGTTTGATGGTGATTTCCTGTTCTTTTACTCTCTTGTCTCTGCATCTAGAGTCAGCAACCACCAAAATATTTCCTGTCATGAGTCCTCATCAAGCACTGACCTCCACACTCCTCTGATTAGTGAAGGGGGGAGGTGGATTCTGTGGCAGCATAGTCCCTGTCACATTACTGCACACCAACAAACCAAAAAATTCCTAACATACCAGAATACAGAAAACAGAGTACTTTGACACACTATGGATTTCCTTACATGGCACTAAAGCCCCCAAAACCCCTAAGCTCTTAAAATATCTGTCAAATGACAGTATACCATGCTGTAAATGCCTCCAGCCTGTTTTGTGCTGGCTTTAGCTGGTAGACAGGCTTCATTATACTGATGAACGAGCTTGGTCAAGCAGGCTTATGGTGGACCAGCTTAGGTATGCTGTTTGTCCAGCTTAGTTAATTTGTTTCATGATGGACCAACTGGTTTGCTGGCATGCCTGTACGAGATGGCAACCAGCTTGCTGAAGCCAATTGAAGTTGCTCAATTTGGTAAATTCACATTAAGTTCATCTATAATTTGATGAATATAGATTTAGGTTCTTTCCCTAGGGTCACTGCAAACACACAGTGTAAAATTAGTTTTTGATTTTGACGTAGAACATTTGTTTCCCTAATTAAAGAGGCATTTATCTTCAGTATATTAGAAGGGTGGGCATTTCCGGTCCTGAAGGATCGGTGTGTATGCAGGTTTTGGTTTTTGCTTCCTTTGCTAAATGAGCTAACTGGTGTTTACACCAACACTGATTCACTCATAGATTAGATCAAAGTAAAAAGTTTCATATAGGGATGCAAGAACAGTTTTTGGCTGCCATCCATGTGCTTATAAAGAAATGCAGCTAAAATGTCAGATGGCGTAATTAATTAAGGCCAGAAGTTGGCATGATAACTAGAAATGTATATGGCCCTAGTTGTACACCTCAGGTATATTCAGTAGCATGAAAGATGCACATATGACAATTTAGGCTTTGTACTGCAATTTTATGGCCAGATACAGGTTAATGCCAACACAAAGAACAGAAAGTCTAGTGGTACTTGTGCCAACATATTCAAAATTCCCAGAGAATAAGATCACATTTGGAAATACTTATCAGCACAACATTTATGATGACAACAAAAGTATACAAATAAGATCTGAGTAAGTTATGAACATTTTCCAGTCAGTTTTCTATAAATGTGGCCATGAAATGAACCACATCTTGAATTGCATATTTTGTGACATTTCTGTGATTTTAGACTTCTGGAGGTGTAGGTGTCTTGACTCTTATTGAGATGAGATGCACTTGCTGAATGTACTTGACTTTTAATCTAGCTGTTCCACCTAGCTCTAGCTGGTCACTAGCTACCAGCTATTGTCAAAAACCCAGATGTAACTGGTTACCAGCTTCCAGCTCTATCAGGTTACCAACTACCAGCTAGCTGCCAGTTTATCTAGCTACCAACTGTTTTACAAACATAGCTGTAGCTGGTAATGCGGTCTAACTATAAGCTTAGTCTAACTTGTTCAGCCACTGAGCTACATCTTCCTGTAGGAATTGAATTAGGTTTAAAATAAATTTAATGATCACTGTCTGACTTACAATGAGCTCCATGTTTTATTCTCAATTTAATTCTTGTAATTGAACAATTCACATGTGGTCAAAGTACACATTCTCTGCTTTTATATCAGGATATTTGATTGAAATTGAGCAGATAAAATATTCCTGTATCCTTCATAATTCATTCTGCTGCTACTATCAGCAGTTACATCTTTCTCATACAATCTCCTGACTAATTATACAATTAGTGATCAGTTGTGACCCTCATGAAAGCAATTAGCTGATCTAATACAGTATAACAGACTACACTGGGTGAGAGGAAGGAACGTAACATGGATGACCTGTCAAACACAAAAAAGTCTTTGAGTGACTTGAGGCAACAGTAAATTCCTGTTTAGCGTCACTGCACATTTAGAATCAGTTTATTTTGCAATTTACAAGGAATCCACTCAGGCACAACAAACAACAGAATGACATTTACAGACAAAAATATAAGTTATGAAAATAAACTATGAAGGGAATCCTGTGTTACTGAACAAAACAGAATTGATCTGTGGAGAGATGTCAGCTGTGATATGATTCATTTTTCAGTGAAAAATTGCACTTGAAAAAACTGACAATACTAAATTACAGGCATTTCAAAATAGGCATGCAACTAATGTTGGGGATATTCCCCAAAAACAATGTAAACAGAAGCACAACAGGCTGCAGGCTGATGACAAATACAGTTCAATTAATGTAATGCTCACATTTTGGCTCACAATTTCCCAAACATTGACAAATTTGTGTGAGAAGTCAAAAAGATTTTTAAACATTGTCCAAGCAGAAATTTGCATTGCACAGCACTTTTAAAGAGTGCGACAGAGCCAGGTTCGGGCTTGACCATAAAGCTAATGAGACACTGCTGCTGGATTACAGGATTTGATGATTATTCCAAAGTAACTGATTACAAATTGGCACATGAACTAGGCACTACACTGACAATTGAGGAGTTCTGGAACAGAGGCAAAATATTGTCCAGAAAGCTAACAACTCTGTTGATGCAGATAAACATTTTACTATAGAAAGGTTATATATATATATATAACGGTATATTCTGTAGTCGCCCCCACTGAGTCAGCACACAGCAGGCAGCGGGCTGAGAGCTGACCGTTCCCGGCTATCACTCAGGGAAACTCTTGCATCGAGGAGGAGGTGCGGGAGCTAGCGAGACACAAGCCTTGTGTGGCAGCTGGATTTCTTTCAAACCCCCGCAACCTACACATCAAAATCAAGCTTACAACCTGTAGTTTTTAGCTGTATGTGTTAATTTCCTCCATTTAAAAAACCCAGACGTTTTACCTTGTATTTCAGTCAATATTCATCCGTTTAAGATGTAAAATGCTGTATGTATCAGTCATAGGTCTTGGCTATGAACACGAAATCCATTCATGGTAACAGACTTTGCCACCAAGGGAAAATATGAGGACACCAGATGGTTTGCAGTCTATCCAAACTTAGTTCAGTAGGGGAAATAAATAAATAAATAAATAAATAAATAAATAAATAAAAATAAAACAGGCAAAAAAGTTCATGTAGGCTATTACTGTTATATACTGTTGTAAAGTAGTAATTCACGTTTCCCTAGCGAACTGCAGTAACATTAACACATCAAGAAACGCGAACGCAGCATCATTGAAATTTAAGATTATTCCCTTCAACTGAAGGATATGTTTCTATATATCTTTACTGTAAATAGTTCCTATTTCCAATGCAAAACAGAATCTTTCGATTTATAAAACATTTTTTTCTGTTTCTGATTGTTCAATATACTAAAGGGGGGGGGGGGTGCTGGGGTGCAGACAGTTCATAAAACTTAGTTTAGTTAAAAAAAAAAAAAAGAGAGAGAGATGAAAAGTACAGTATGAGGATGTGGAAATATATTACATAATTAATTATATTGCATTGCATTACCAATGAATATTAGGTTAGAAAATACAACATCTGCCTGATTTAACGTGACTTCCGGTATAAACTACGCCCACTTCCTGTCTTCTATCCGAATACAGATACAGATAATTTTGTTGGTTGAACAGATACAGATACAGATAATGACGTCTCTGCACACCCCTACTAAGCACCACCAAAGGATGATCGATAAGACTGT
Source organism: Anguilla anguilla (assembly GCF_013347855.1). Lineage (NCBI taxonomy): Eukaryota > Metazoa > Chordata > Actinopteri > Anguilliformes > Anguillidae > Anguilla > Anguilla anguilla. Next base: position 33,193,434 of record NC_049207.1, read on the forward strand.
TAAATATTTGACTATAATCAAATTTAAACACTTTAAAGTTTAAAAAATGCATTTTCATTTTATTTAAATTAATTTGCCTTATTACCCTACAGTACTGCGTACTATTTTGTTGTTTTACTAATTATTTGTATTAGCAGTATTATTTTATTTTTATGCAGGTGCTGTTTTATGTCTACTTCCCAGTGCTTAGCTTTTCTATGCACTGAAAACAGCATGTGTCAGTGTGGGAAATTCCACCTGTGTCAACCTCTTGCTAAGCGATTACTCATTACTGTCTTAGATCATAGGCAGTGATTAGAGGTGTGAGGCTTCAATTTGTGGAACTAATTTTGCATTGTAAAATTCAGTTTTTAAAACTAAATGAATTATGAATCCAGACATCATGGGTGCCTCAGTGTTCCACTCATTTCTGATTTCTAGTCAACATAGCTCACAAATACTGGAAGCACAGCATGCACAAAATTTCAGCAATAATCAATGCAAATTCTGTCGGTCTATAGCAACTTTAAAATGCATTGAGCGTTGTAGAATCTTATCAGAACCCACTACCTAAAGAAATTGCAAAGCAACACAAGTCTCTTGTCATTGAACGTGTTAGTCTTGAACTGTTTTTTGAGCCTGACTCACCTGCCCACCTTTGGTCTTCAGTCTTCATGTAAGAGAATATTATATGGTTAATGTATGACCTCTTTGAAACATTATTTTTGTAAATTATTATACATATACATTTTATCAAAAGTTCCAATTAGATGATATAATAACTGGAAGATATACTTCTGGTTCATTATCAGAGAACGTCCTATGGTTATCATTAAAGCACAAGTCTGTTCTAACCACAGGCCAAAATGCTAACAGAACAGAAATGCTGGCCTGTTTGAGGGATACATGCGGATTAGCTGGTTGCATTTGACTTCCACTTCCGAAATGTACTGAATGTGTAATTCAGGCTGTAAAGACAAAGGGAAATAATTGCAGATTGGAGAGGCTGCCTCAGCCATGAAGGGGACCATTGTGTTGTGGTGTGGTGCCTTCCCGATATTGGCCTTTTTAGTGCCTATTAGCTTGCCCTGCTCATATGTTCCCTCATTTGCTCAGTAATTTCATCCAGCCCTCAAATTATCAGTGAATTTGAAATAAAGTATGAAATAGGATCAATAGCTAATGATGTAAACACACATGTATGTCTAAAATGCATAGATTAGAAAGCATGTCATCTATGTGTATTTTCATATATGCAGTTTAATGCATATTACATTACATTACATTACATTACAGGCATTTGGCAGACGCTCTTATCCAGAGCGACGTACAACAAAGTGTATAACCATAACCAGGAACAAGTATGACGAAAACCCTAGAGAGAAGTACCGGTCCAAGTACAGGGAACAACCGCATAGTTCAACTTGGACCCTGATGGTTAAACTGATTAACACTAACAACGAGAACGGCAACAACACAATCTATGGAAAAATAAAAATAAATAAAAATACAATTAGTCGTTAAGACAGGCGCATCGACTAAGTCACCTATGAAACAGCTGCCTAGTTACAACCCTAAGTTTTAGTCATTTACAGGGGGGAAGGGAGGGATGGGGAGAGGTGCAGCCTGAAGAGGTGGGTCTTCAGTCGTCGTTTGAAATGGGTCACAGTCTCAGCTGTTCTGACCTCCACAGGGAGGTCATTCCACCATCGTGGGGCCAGAACAGACAGGAGACGTGTTCTGGAAGTGCAGGTGCGAAGAGGGGGAGGTGCTAGGCGTCCTGAGGTAGCAGAACGGAGGGATCTGGCTGGCATGTAGGGTTTGAATATCTTGTGAAGGTATGCTGGGGCTGATCCCTTGACTGCCTGGTATGCTAGGACCAATGTTTTGAATTTGATGCGAGCTATAACAGGCAGCCAGTGGAGGGTAGTGAGCAGGGGAGTTACGTGGGAGTGTCTGGGGAGGTTGAAGACCAGACGAGCCGCAGCATTCTGAATGAGCTGCAGGGGTCTGGTGGCAGATGCTGGTAGTCCAGCCAGAAGAGAGTTGCAGTAGTCCAGGCGGGATAGAACCATTGCTTGGACCAGGAGCTGGGTTGAGTAGGTGGTGAGAAAGGGGCGGATTCTGCGGATGTTGTATAGGAAAAATCTGCATGCCCGGGTTACTGCTGCAATGTTGTTGGAGAGGGACAGCCTGTTGTCCATCATCACTCCGAGATTCTTGGCGCAGGGTGATGATGTCACTACGGTGTCCCCTAAGGAAATGGAAAAGTCGAGGAGGGGAGAGGATAGAGCAGGAATAAAGATTAGCTCCGTCTTTCCTGGGTTGAGCTTCAGGTGGTGATTGTCCATCCAGCTCTGTATGTCCCTCAGGCAAGCGGAGATGCGGGCAGGGACCTGTGTGTCCGATGGGGAGAAGGAGAGAAAGAGTTGCGTGTCGTCGGCATAGGAATGATGGGACAAGCCATGGGCAGATATTACAGGGCCAAGGGATCTGGTGTACATGGAGAAGAGAAGGGGACCAAGGACTGAGCCCTGGGGAACTCCGGTGGTGAGGGGACGGGGTGGTGATACCTTACCCGCCCAGGCAACCTGGAAGGAGCGGTCAGAGAGGTAGGACTCAATCCAGTCAAGGACTGTGCCGCGGATCCCTGTTGCTGCCAGGGAGGACAGGAGGGTAGAGTGGTCCACAGTGTCAAATGCAGCGGAGAGGTCTAGAAGAATCAGGACAGAGGAGAGGGAGGCTGCTCGTGCGGCATGGAGTGACTCACTGACCGAGAGGAGTGCAGTCTCAGTCGAGTGGCCAGGCCTGAAGCCAGACTGGTGGGGATCAAGCAGGTTGTTCTCAGAGAAGAAAGCAGAGAGCTGGTTAGATGCAGCACGTTCCAGTGTTTTGGATAGGAAAGGGAGGAGAGATACCGGGCGGTAGTTCTGAATGACTGAAGGATCTAGTGTGGATTTCTTCAACAGCGGGGTGATGTGGGCCTTTTTGAAGGATGAGGGGAAACATCCAGAAGATAAGGATGAGTTCACGAGGGAGGCGACAAAAGGGAGGATGTCTGGTGTGATTGCTTGAAGGAGAGATGAGGGGATAGGGTCGAGGGCGCAGGTGGTAGGGCGGTGGGTGAGCAGAAGCTGGGAGACTTCAGTGTCTGAGAGGAGAGAAAATGTGGAGAAACAGGGGGCGGAGGACGCAGAGGGGGCGGAGGACGCAGCGGGGGCGGAGGACGCAGCGGGGGCGGAGGGGGCGGAGGACGCAGAGGGGGCGGAGGACGCAGAGGACGCAGAGGGTGCGGAGGACGCAGAGGGGGCAAAGGAGCTGCGGATGTCTGCAATCTTTTCGTCAAAGAATGCTGCAAAGTCATCTGCAGTGAAGGAAGACTGGGGTGGAGGAGGTGGCACGCTGAGGAGAGAAGAGAAAATAGAGAAAAGTTGACGAGGGTTAGAAATGGAGTTATGAATTTTGGTTTGGTAGAATTTTGCCTTAGCGGCAGTGACAGAAGAAGAGAACTCTGTCAGGAGAGACTGATAGGCTGAGAGATCAGATGGGGTCCTGGATTTGGCCCACTTCCTCTCAGCAGCGCGGAGGGTGGCCCTGGAGGTGCGTAGGATGTCAGACATCCATGGACTGGGAGGGGATGAACGTGCTGGCCTAGGGACGAAGGGGCATAGGGAGTCGAGTGCTGAGGAGAGAGATGACGTCAGGGTGGAGGATGCAGAGTTGGTGGGGAGCTTGGAAAATGATTGAAGAGGAGGGAGGGAAGCAGTCACTCTGGGAGCAAGAGAAGAGGGTGATAGGGAGCGGAGGTTACGGCGGACAGTGACAGTGGGGATGGGAGGGGGAGAGGGAGGGTGTGGAGAGAGGGGGAGGGAGAAGGAGATGAAATGATGGTCAGACGTATGCAGGGGGGTAACTGTAAGATTGGAGCTGGAGCAGGTCCTCAGGAAGATCAGGTCTAGGAGGTTGCCTGCCTTGTGGGTTGGAGGAGAGTGTTGTAGGGAGAGGTCAAAGGAGTGAAGTAGTGGTAGGAAGGCAGCAGACTGGGAGGCTTCTAGGTGGATGTTAAAATCTCCAAGGAGGATCAGCGGGGTGCCGTCCTCAGGGAAGGAGCTGAGCAGGGTGTCTAGCTCATCCAGGAAGCTTCCCAGGGTCCCCGGGGGGCGATAAATAACAATAATATAAAGGTTAGCAGGGTAGGTGATAGAGACAGGATGGAATTCAAAAGTGGATATGGACAGGTCAGGGAGAGGGAGAACAGAGAATTTCCAGGTGGGGGAGATCAGTAGACCGGTACCACCACCACGGCCAGATCGCCGGGGGGTGTGGGAGAAGGAGTAGGAGGATGAGAGGGCAGCAGGAGTGGCAGAGTTGTCTGGTGTGATCCAGGTCTCTGTGAGGGCAAGGAACTGCAGGGATTGGAGGGAGGCATAGGCGGAAATGAAGTCTGCCTTGCGCGTAGCAGACTGGCAGTTCCATAGTCCCCCTGTGACCGTGAAGTTCTCACAGGGGGTCAGCGGGGGGTAGCAGAGGTTAGAGGGGTTCCGTTGTCGAGGGGGGCCGCGTCGCTGGAAGCGCCTTCTGAGGGGGAGAGCACAGACTGGAATGGGGAACTGGCTCATAAACTAGGAGGGAGCGACGCTAGCGTCGCTCCGAGTGTACCTAATTAGCAGCTGAAAAGCTGAGTCGAATAATGCACTGATTACAGAGGTTAACAGTTTGTGATAGAGCAATAAATCGCAATCTATCAATTCTAAGAATCAAAGTGAAGCCCAACAGCCTAAAAACAAAGATACCTAACGCAACCTAACAACAAAGACCAGTTTCCACACCGGGAAAAGTTTAAAATCTAACGCGGTATGTAATTAGTAAATGAACGCAGATACTTATCCACTCTAGTAGGACGGATTTCGGCAGTTCTACGCACCTGGACGAATTATACACATACTATTAAGGCATAGTCCATACATTGCATACATTTTCATATATTTGCAAACATAGGCATACAGTGGCATTTGTAAAAATGGGATATTTACAAAAATACTTTTAACGTAATAATTTATGCCAATGTATGCCATATATGCAATTTTCATAACTGTACAACCTCAATATTATATAAGCACTTGTAAAAATTACAGCATCAGGCTCATAATTGGAGATTTAGTAGTCACTGGCTGGCATGTGAATGCAAAGGAGTGCAAATGGGTAATTATAGGCTAATTCAAAATTTGATTATGATTTCAGCCTGTGGGAATTCTATTGCACACCTTCAAAATAAACAATTTTCTATTCATGTTTAACATGCAACAATATTCTCCTAATTTTATTATAATGGAATTTACTTTTTTTATGGGGGGTGGGGGGGCAATGGGAGAGAATAATCATTTTCATCATTCCACTTGTTTTGGCAGAAGTTGCCCAGTGCTTTGACAAAATAGATATTTGGCTAGGGTTACGATTTTTTTGCATTCACTCAGTCAAGCTCTGTCCAGCATAATGCCTAGAATTGTGATTGTTCAGAGATTGGTGGAGCCTACATTGTCCTTTTTAGATAACGTCTATTTCTGGTGGGTGAGGGCATAACTCACCCATGATGTTTTGGTGCACAGAGTGGCCATTCTGTAATGATCTGTTTAATTTCTGATGGGATTGTGGTTTGTATGAAGCTCTGTGCTCTGTGCTAGACAGTAGGGGAAGAATGCTAGCTCTGCTTTCCTAGCATATGAGAAAGAGATGATGAGGCAGCAGGGGCAGAAGAGGAAGAAAAAAGAAAGGTGCCAGTGTTGTGAAAAAAGAGAAGAGCGCTGTAGGGAAGAGGAGAAAAAAATTATGCAGTTTAAAGAAAAGACTAAAAAAATTAAAAACTGGGCAAAGATGCTGCCAGAATGTAGTAATGAGGAAACTGTAAATCTTCCACAAACTTGGAAAATTAACCTGACATTTTCAGTGGGGCAGCTGCTGCCTGCAGGATGACAGCTGCTCCTCGTAGGCGGGCCTGCCTCAGTGCCAGCTTACTTTTGATGCAGAAATGTCGGGCTGAAGACAACATTTTGTTGGGCCCCTTACAGCACTATGGTCAGCACAGGACAAAATTGACTGATTTTCGGGTGTGGCGGATGCGAGAGAGTGTAAAGATGCAAGGCTTGTCAAGAAGAGTAACTATTTCTATGGATGTGTGTTTGTCACAGAAGTCACACGTGCCACTGATTCCAAGATTTTTTTCTCTTTTTTTGGCCATTCCATGTCTTTCCCCATTTTTGTGCTTTCTGTGATTTTTCAGCAGTTTTGGATATAACGCAGCCTCAAACCTTGCAGTGTAATTATAACGCAGCCTCAAACCTCTTAATGCAGGCTACAACATGTACTAAATCTAACTTAAAGTTAGAAAAGCAAACTCACAGTAACCCTGTTTTTTTTTCAAAATTATTTTAGTATTGCAATTTGAGCATGCTTTGTGTCTAACAATGTTCTGTTAAAGGCAAAAACCATTCTCTTTCCATGATGAACAAATGCAATTCATATTCATATTAATGCATTGACTTTTTTTTTTACTATCAGCACCCACTGATTATTTGAAACTTCTAACACTTGTTTCTGTCACTACAGTTGCATGTTATTTCAATTATTTGCCACTGTTGTGCATTGGATTTATTGGCTAATTTAATCAATGAAATTTTTGAACACTGTGATCTCTGCCTCTTTATTCAGTTTTCTGTGATTTTTAACAACATTTCCATGACTGCTCTGTGACATTAGCTAATATTTTCTGTGACAAATACCCAGCAGTAATTTTGTGCGTGGCTGCTTAATCTGTACCGTTTCATGATTTCTTGCTTGGGGAGTTTAAATAGTGTGATTCTTGACAATGCAGGATTTTCAAATATTGAAAATATTGTAAAATAACCATGCCAATGCATACACTATATGACTAAAAGTATCTGGAAATCCCTCAGTTTGAGGCTGCTTTTCATGGTATGGGCTAGGCTTCTTAGTTCCAATGAATAATGCTATAGCATTCAATGACATTCTAGACAATTTTATGTTTCCCCAACAGATTTGGGGAAGGCCTTTTTCTGTATCAGCATGATAATGCCCCCAGGCACACAGTGGGGTCCATATTGAAATGGTTTTTTCGAAAATGGTGTGGAACTTGACTTTCCCGCACAGAGCCCTGACCTCAATCCGATTCAACACCTTTGGGATTATTTGGAAAGCCAACTGCGGGCCAGGCCTAATCACCCAATCAGTGCCTGAACTCACTAATGCTGAATGGAAACACATCTCTGCAGCAATGCTCCAATATTCTTGTATAAAGCCTTCCCAGAAGAGTGGAGGTTGCTATAACAGCAAAAGGTGGACCAACTCCATATTAATGTCCATCATTTTGGATGAGATGTTGGATGTCAGGTGTCCACATAATTTTGGCCATGTAGTGTATCTATGATACAGCGTATCTATGATACACTGTAAATCTCTGTCTTTATGCACTTTTGCCAAATTCATGCACGTTTTACCAAATTCATGCACGTTTTTATTTGTTATTCTAAAATGTGTTCAGGACACTTCTGGATGTGGCGCTCTTTTCTGAGGAAGGGTGTGTGTGGTCTACAAAGCCTGTGGTTTGGGATCAGATTTAAACAGAGTGTTTGTTGCTATAGCTATAGCGAGCCACTAATGGCCCAGATACAGTGAAGAAAAAAGACAAGCTGACAGGGCTCATTCAAGAACTACAGTTACTGTAGCCATGGAATTGCGTTTTCCTTGGTGGTGTCGAGTGAATGACGTTTGCTAAGGGGATGAAAAGTGACATGAGTCTGGCTTGTTTTCTGTTGGATCTGTAAGTGTTGTTGCCATAAAAGTTCTTCTTACCATGAAGAATCCCTGACTTGTTTACATTCTGGACAAATGTGACTGCAAACTGGAGTCATTGGAACTTTGACAAGTAGGACCCTACAAAGTTTTATAAGCAAACTAATATCACATACTTTCTTAAAATATGAAAGTGTACTTGATTTACTTTGGAACCATCATACACATCAGGAAAATATACTTACAGTATACTTGAACTTATTTGCAACTTTTAGTACATGAAGTATACTTAAGTATACTTAAACAGAAGAGCAGAAGGGGTGGGGGGGGGGGGCAGATGTTGTGTTTAAGCATCAAATGTTTTGCCACCCTTGTCCCTTGGCTATTAATGCAACTGCGGTGCAATCACAAAATACAACATGAATGTTGATATCCAAGGACTGAGACCCCACAGCTTTAACCACATACATACAAGTATATATATTTTTTCCTAAAATTTCCTCACCAACGTTGCCAAGTAGGAATTTGATAAAAATGACAATTTCTGAATTCAACTATTTTAACAGCTAGCACTGTATTTTAATGTTTTACACATACTGAACACCACGGCCATTAAATACTAAAACACTAAAAAAGCAAGTGGCCAACATGCAGAACATATTATTTTTACTCCACAGAACAACCAAAGAAAGCCTGGGACAGGGATATCACATGCACATGAGACCAGAGTACTCCATAGACCATATCATGGACTATTCTAGTAGTAATATTGTGATTTTTGACCAGCTCTGCAGTAGGACTATTCCCCTGGCCTCCAGATTTTCCTTTTGAGGATCATTTTCTCTGTTTATGTCAGCAGTGTTCTTGAAGGTTGGGCTTGCTGAGTCACACAAATATTATGCTGTTGCACTCTATCCTGCAGAGAATGCACAGACATTGTGACATAAGTGTGGCTTATATTTAATGTAGTATCCATGAATGCACCCATGCATGAGTTTGTACAGAAATATATGCCTGGATTTTTAGTATGTAGGACATACACTAACTAAGTGCTAAGTGCCAATGATCAAGGACATGGTGCCATGTTACTGCCTGAGTTCAAACTGGGAATCTTCTGGTGATAAGTACAGATTCTGTAATCCTGGCTCCACACTGCTGCTCAAGTTTTATAGCCATGGATCGTCCCACCCCACCAGTCCTTTTTCTTCCCCAGAGTTCTTGGAGCTTTCCTTGAGATTTTTGTCTAATTCACCCAGTTGAATGTGATGGGGGAACAAACTGATGCATACCTTCACTGCATGCTCTCCCCAGAAGTCTTTGGCAGAGAGTCAAAATGGAAAGGGAGGTTTTAATGAAGGCAGACCTTGGTGGGAATGAGGCCAGTGCTAACAAGAGGAGTCTGGGTGATCCCAAGAGCTCTCTTCAGTGTCAGCTGACTAGCCACCTGGTAAAGGCATCAACATCTATCCTCTTACTCCTTCCATTCCTTTTTCTGGTCTTTGGTAGCAGTTCTAACTACTGTCAAAGCCCTTCTCTGGTTCTTCTGGCTCTCCCCTCTCCCCTCCTGGTCCCACCCCCTCCTAGCCTGCCTGTTCCACCACTAACTTGCCCAGCATCCCCGTGGCAGGCGACGATGACAGATTTATGCTTCCTGGCATCACTGAATTCTGTGTGTTGTTTCCATCAGCGGGAGCCTGGCTTTGTTTTCATGCCTAATTGCCCCATCAGGGAAGAGGCAGTTGGGCAAGGAATGAGAGCCAAGCGGTTTTGGAAGGAGGGAAGCGTCTCAGACTTTTGAAAGCTTAAACAAGTTAAGAGAAAACTTGTCTGTGGAAATGTTCCCAAAACACCTTATATGACATAGTGTTTGTACTAATTTCGCGATTGCAGTTGCATTAATAGCTAAGGGACAAGGGGGGCAAAGCATTTGATGGTTAAAACACAACACCCCCCCCCCCCCCCCGCTCTTCTGCTTAAGTATACTTAAGTATACTTCATGTACTAAAAGTTGCAAATAAGTTAAAGTATACTGTAAGTATATTTTCCTGATGTGTATAATAGTTCCAAAGTAAATCAAGTACACTTTCATATTTTAAGAAAATATGTGATATTAGTGTGCTTATAAAACTTTGTAGGGTCCGACTTGTCAAAGTTCCATGCAGCTTAAAACTGATTATTCAAGTAGTAGGCCTATCAGATAATATCATGAGAGATATCCCTGTACAGACAAAGTCAGCCAGTGAGGAGGTGTATTTCCAGATCCATTAGTTAATGAGGGAATGCAGAATATCATTCCTAGCCTTATGGGCGAGAAGTAGTGCCTGTAAAAGTAGAATTTGGCAAGGCATGACTTCAGTTTGTATTGCAATAGTTTGAATTTCTAATGTTCGTACTGCATTATTGTATTAAAAAGCAAGTTGAATTGCATAACTTAAATTTGTATTTCACCATTTGAAATTGAATGTAATTGTTTGAATATAAAACTCCAGGAAGCTAGCCACTATAAGGCTTACAGTTTTAAACTGCCAGTTTGTATTGTCAAACTTTTCTACCGAAATAAAGGTAAGTTCTTGTTCGCTATTTAAGCACACCTGATGCTACATTTTCACTAGAATTCTAACTTGACAAACTGTAAAACTGTAGATCACCACTTCTTAACTTACACAACTTAATGCTTACACTTTAAATAGCTGATCCTCCATAGTTAACCTCTTAGCGCAATGCCCCTAGTGGCAGATTACTGAACTCAGACATTCAGTGCTACTGCAACCAAAGTACAAGTTCTAAAAAAGTACTAAAACATAAACGTGTTGTTTTAGTTTCATTAGTAGATGATACACGACAACTATGCCGAATACGGAGTTTCGCACTGCCATCATTGTCGCTCTGGTCGTTCATTTAACATGCACCCCCTCCCTGCAGTCTCATCTAGAAAACACCCCCCACCCTTGACATAATGGACAATATTGTCTATCTTGGCATTCATAAAAATATTCTTTCACCACTCAAAAATCGTACTCCGTCATAGCAACAAGATAAACCCGACAATAGCTCTAAGATATGCCTGATAGACCTAGCTAACATCGTTTTCTGGAGCAAAACAGAAGCGAATAGAACAGTATCATTGATTTACTGTCTCTGTCTCCATCTACTGAACATAGATGAGATTTCATCATGGCTATGTAAGTATTACTGCTCAAAATATTTCGGGTTATATATGTTATTTTTGAAATTGAGTATCTTTAAATAGGTTAGTGGTGTTATATAATGTGGATATTTCACACTGTAATGTAAGCGTTAGATGGTAGTGTAATAGTTTTTGTGAAGCATGCAACAGTGATGACGTGAGAGTTGGAACATTGCCAAAACGTGGTGGACAGTTGAAAATTGTTTTCATGTCGTCTCATCCAAATACAAGAAAACATACGAGAGTACAGAGTATAGAAATACACACAAGAGTTAATTACACATTTCGGCACTGTACCGCATTGTGTGACAATATTTTTGCATTATTCTTTTAATCTGATAGCAATGTTTCATCTTAAACCTTCATAAGGGGCTCATTTATATGCTTTATAATGGACAAAATGCATTTTATTCAATTTTGGAGAGATTTCGGATATGTTTCTGGACCCCTAGATATTTTATATTATATTAGCGCACGTGCCAAATCTTGCCAATCCCCCATTTAGGGGGAACCTTATTTAAAGCTTTATAACTCCAGATGTGAACACCACAGAGACTTGAAAAATGGCTTGAATGAAGCAAGACATTTGTACAATTTACAATACTAACGCAGATTAGTTTATATTCATAATTTTGGAAGAAATGCAATTGTCTAGACAAAATCAAAAATGAATTTGCACTTTTTTAGTTTGCAATGAAATACTGAGAGATTGCATATATACAGCAGGTTAAACTATACATGTGCTGGATCAAAAACTTCTTGACCACAAGTTCATAAAATCTAAGGGTGGATATGTAGAACTACTATAGATGTATGAAGCAAAAACTAAGCACTGTACCCAGCGTCTCCAAATCTATCCAAAATGTCTAAATTACGCGTTGCTGTGAATTACAACATATTTACGTATTTCACTACAAATCAACTGTTTTGTCTCAAGAAAATCACCGTTGCATCATTTTCAAGTCGGAGTTACAAGCTTTCAGTTTGTACAGTGGTCTGAAATATATAGGGGTCCAGAAACATCTCCAAAATCTCTCCAAAAAGGAATATAATGCTTTTTGTCCATTGTAAAGCATATAAATGAGCCCCTTAAGAAGGTTTTTAAGATGAAACATTGATACCAGGCTTTTGCGTACTGTAATGGTTTGGGGAGGGGAGGATACGACTGCACGCAAACAAATATTCAGAATATAAGAGGGGCTCTTTAAGTTGAACAGGGGGGGTGTTCAACCACTAGGTCTCGTGAGAGACATGGAAAGGAAATAAACAAACAAAATTAAGTAAGATAAATGAACAGAAAATTCTACCTCACACTGAGGTAAGGTAAGGAGCAAAACAAAGGACGCTGACTGATAGTAGCGTGAATCAATTCACCAGAAACCCACTATCAGTATCAGCTAACTCAAAACTTCGCTCTAAACTATACCGACTTACCAAGTCTTTTCTTTTCTGAATTACCAAGCACCTTACCGGCTCTTTGCAAAATGAGAATTAGACGCAAAAGCAACGAGGTGCTCTTAGAGGGGAGTTATATAGAATGACCACCAGATGGAACTAATTGACTTTAATTAGGACTCCGCCAATAAGCTCCGTAGTAGTAAGAAGAGTACTGCACGTGTATCAACTGAATACTTGTGCCCGTTTGCTGAAAAGAGAATAGCTCTCGAAATGAGTAGCCGAGTAGCCTGTATAGCACAAAGGAATACGAAACCATGACAGGACCCCCCATTAAAGGAGCGGCTCCCAAAGGTCCTTCACCTTCCGTATTCCGTCTGTGAAAATCCTGAATAAACTGGGGGTCCAGAATATTTCTGGATGGAACCCAGCTGCGTTCCTCCCAGAATATTTCTGGATGGAACCCAGCTGCGTTCCTCAGGACCGTAACCCTCCAAATCAACCAGATACTGTTTCCCATGCCCCACCCATTTCTCAGCCAAAGTACGTTGCACCGTATAAACCCGTCCTCCATCAAGGAAGCGAGGCAGCGGCAGTGGATTATCAGCCGGTGCAAACGCACTGATGAGAAATGGTTTAAGGCGAGAGACGTGGAAAGTGGGGTTCATCTTTATAGACTGAGGAAGTTCCAAACGTACCGTAACAGGGTTGATTCTACGGGTTATTTTGAATGGGTCTATATGGCGAGGAGCGAGCTTGCGGGATTCAACCCGTAGGAGGAGGTCTCGAGTTGAGAGCCATACTCTTTGGCCAACTCAATAGGATGGTGCCGGGCGGCGCCGCCTGTCGGCTAGTGTCTTTTGGTTATGGGTAGCACGCAAAAGAGAAGTGCGGTTGCCCGGCACCTGCGGATGTAAATTTCCGCAGAGGGTACCACAATGTCCTTTTCTTGTTCGGGGAACAGAGGAGGTTTGAAGCCAAACTGAGCCTCAGCCCCGTGGACGCATTGCGCCAGGTGTTATGCGCGTTCTCTGCCCACGCAAGGTAGCGACTCCACGTTGTAGGGTTGGTGGCCGCCAGGCATCACAAAGTGTTCTCCACGGTTTAGTTAGTTTGTTCTGTTTGTCCGTTCGATTCCGGATGGAAACCAGACGAGAGACTCACTGACGCGCCCAATAAAGAACAAAACGCAAGCCAAAATCGGGATATAAAATGTGGACTGCAATCGGAAACCACGTCAAGAGGCAGACCACGCAATTTAAAGATGTGATCTACCACCAATTTGGTTGTCTCCAACGTAGACGGCGGTTTGGGCAACGCAATGAAATGGGCCGCCTCGGAAAATCGAAACAACACCACTAAAATGCCACCACCAAAGCCATGACTCCAAGGACGACTCGGGACAGGTAATGGTCGCAGGAGACCAGAAGGGGCGAGAGAGGAACTTTTATTACGAGCACATATTGAACAGGCTGCAATAAATTCCCTGATGTTTTTCTCCATACTGGGCCACCAAAACCTTCTGGTCAGAAATTCTAAGGTTCTGTGAACCCCAGAATGGCCAGTAAGCTGCGTGGCGTGTCCCCACTGTAATACCTGGTCACGGACCGCAGATGGAACGAATAGACGATCAGATGGACTCGCGCTCGGATCCGGTTCTGTCTCCTGAGCTATCCGAACAACTGATTCGATGTCCAAGTAACAGGAGCTATGACTTGTGTGACGGGAATAATAGGTTCAGGGCAAGGGTCAGTGTCTGACTTTTCATGTATCCTGGATAGGGCGTCTGGTAACGTATTCTCTGAACCGGGTCTATATGTCAAAATAAAATTGAACCGGGTAGAAAATAACGCCCAACGCGCCTGCCGAGGATTACGCCTTTTTGCTTCCTGAACGTACTGGAGGTTTTTATGATCCGTCCAAACCATGAACGGATGTTCTGCCCCTTCCAGCCAGTGGCGCTATTCCTCCAGCGCTAACTTAACAGCCAGCAGTTCTCTGTCTCCCACATCGTAATTCCTTTCGGCTGGGGACAGAGACCGGGAAAAGTAAGCGCAGAGATGAATGACATCATCACAGGGGGAACGTTGGGACAGGATAGCCCCGACTCCTACCTCTGACGCATTAACCTCCACAATGAATGGGAGAGATGGGTTAGGGGAGGTTAGGATGGGTTCAGTGCTAAACCATCTCTTGAGGTCAGAAAAGGCTTTTTCTGCTTTCTCAGTCCACCTAAATGGTGTAAAACACGCACCCCCTCCCCGCAGTCTCATCTGCAACTACACCCCCCACCCATGACATAATGGACATCATTGTCTATCTGGGCATTCATAAAAATATTCTTTCACCACTCAAAAATCGTATTCTGTCATAGCAACAAGATAAACCCGACAATAGCCCTACGATATGCTAATACAGCAGTGGAGATGTTGCTCACTGAATAACGAAATGAACAAGACAAAACTTTAAAAAATGATAACATGTCATTCTACAGTCAATATCTGGGACTAAATATTGAAGAAATATACAACCTTACCATTGGTTTTACATGTACAAATGTCCCTTTTGAGACTGAGTGGTCATATATTGTCTTGGCCAATCCGTTTCTGAAATATACGCGCATTTCTGACGCCTGGGTACCATGCAAAATAGCTGTGCGTAAAACCACACGTGTTGTTTACGGCGTTGTCGCCCTTTTTAGTACAGTCTGGCTTGATTGACAATTCATTTATTCAGTAGGTGAGAGTATAAGCTTTCTAACGATGTATAACATGTCTAATTTTGCTTTTGGAATAGCGTTTTATAGGTCATCGTAACCAAAAATTTTCTTATCATCGCATTCACTTACGCATTCATTCTGTGGTAGCAGTAAAAGACTCTGCATCTAACGAAACGTGGTTAACAATTTTTCACAATTTCTTGGAAAATACTATTATTATTGAGGACTTCTGGGCATAGCTAAGCCATATGTTTGCTGACATCGTTTTCTGGAGCAAAACAGAAGCGAATAGAACAGTATCATTGATTTACTGTCTCTGTCTCCATCTACTGAACATAGATAAGATTTCATCATTGCTGTTTAAGTATTACTGCTCAATATTTCAGTTATATATGTTATTTTTGAAATTGAGTGTCTTTAAATAGGTTAGTGGTATTATATAATGTGGATATTTCACGCTATAATGTAAGTGTTGGATGGTAGTGTAATAGTTTTTGTGAAGCATGCAATAGTGATGACGTGAGAGTTGGAACATTGCCAAAACGTGGTGGACGGTTTAAAATTGTTTTCATGTCGTCCCATCCCCATACAAGAAAACATACAGATTACAGAGTATAGAAATACATACAAGAGTTAATTATTACACATTTAGGTACTGTATTGTGTGACAATAGTTTTGCATTATTTTTTAAAATCTGATAACAAAAAACATTTTAATTTTATGTTCAGTTTAATTCGTTCAAAATAAAAACACGACTTGCAAGAAAACATTGGTAGGTAGCTAACAAGCAAAGCTAGCCTTACAATCAAGGTTATTTGATGCTTACAATCCTACTCGCTAGCAATGCATTTATTACTTTCTAGCCAGCTCGCCAGGTTAAAATTGACTGTGGCAATTCCTTATGACAATGAATTATTTTCCACCACGTAGGCTAAGTAATTCAGTTCATGTAAACCAAACGTTGATACACACTCTTCTCTTGAGCGTCTAGCAGAGATTATAGCCTAACTATCACGATTCTGAGTAACTTTTTTTTTTTGTACTCCACATAGATCATAAACCCTTGAATATAAAAACGACTCATTGAAATCAGTTGAGAAATGTAAACGTTATAGTGCTTTTAATCCAGAAAAACCGCAGCTCCCTGTTATGTCCCCATTGTGGTCTAGGGGTACAGGGGAGTAACAAAATGACTGATCATTAAAGATTAAATTTTATTTACACAATTAATTATCTATACAATGAACAAACAGGAGGGGAAACACTAAAGTACCAAACAAAAGAAGATAACCAAAACAGAAATATATAAGCTATTAACAATTCTAGAAATGAAAGAAACTAACTAACTGAAACCCGAAAATCCAGATGATGTTTTTAATTCAGCGCGTTTGAAAATTAAGAATGATGATATGTACAGTAGTAAATTTGTAGGCCTAACATGTTATACCTATCTTGCATAAATTTAACAATTATTTTCATACAATCATACTAATTGGGATTCATGTCGATAAATATGAGTGGACAGGAGGGTGAGCATGAGCAACCATTCTCAATGTGACAACCATTTCGTTTCACTTTTGTGAAATATTCCTTTTTTATTTCAATTCCAACCTTGGTAATAAAGTAATATTTTTCACTGGGTTGTCCACATTTACATAGCCTGCATGAAACAACACGATAAGAACGCACGGGGCAAAGTATCTAAGATGCGCTTTTAGTAGTCCATCTTCGGAACATTGTAGTTTCACCACGGCAGACTCATGTCAATAACATCCGCCGTCGCATATTACGTAGCCTAGTGTAAGTGCAGTCGGATTCTCTTAGCACGGCGGTTGTCTTTTCCTAAGTAGTTATGAATTCTCCTTCACATTTTTCCTTAACCTCATGATGTTTTCCATTGAGGTCAAGGAAAAGTGGTTAGGAAAAGACATAGGACGTGATTTTTTTTGACTATTCGGACGCAGCCTATGTATGTCTATAGCCGCGTTTCCACCGCAGGAACTTTACCCCGGAACTAGGAACCTTTTGAGGAACTCAGTGCGTTTCCACCGCAGGAACTAGGGTCTAAATTAAGTTCCGGGGACTTTATTTTACCCCCAAAAAAGTCCCTGCTCGGGGGGTAGTACTTTCCAAAAGTACCGGAACTTTTGGGGTGGGGCGTAAGCGCTGAAAATTTCTGATTGGTCGACGACTCGCAGTGTTTTAGTTCAACCGCCATTTTTAAAAATCTGCAGCCGCAAACCAATTTATTTTCATAATAACTTGAAATCAAACTTGTATGTTATGGTGCGCAGTAGCCTACTTTTGCTTATAGCCTGCCAACGTCTTGGAATTATAACGTGTGCTCTTCACTTCTTTTCTTGCTTTAGTATTCGTTTTATAAAATGTTAAGCGTTCGTGCTGGGACAGCATATTATGTACCAAAACATTCAAACGGTTTAATTCGGTTGCTGAATATTTTCTTCCGGATTTTCTTTGTTAGCCCGTTGTAATTGACTCAAAACGTTTGATACAGTTATGTGAGGTATGTGGTAGTTCTGCGTAATTTACATTGGTGATACAATAAAAGCAAACTGGAAATCACCTTCCGCACTTTTTGTCAGGGTAAAATAACAGGTTAATTCTAGTAATCGTCCCTTTTGCTTTTTCAGACTGCCATAATTTTACTCTGCCATTCTTCAATTCCACAAAAAGACCAGGAAGACTATGGACTAATTTATGGTGCATGGTTCGCATCTGGAGGGCACACTTCGCTGCTCGGTTAGCAGTAACTTTGAAGGAAAGCAAACGGTGGCTGTACCACTGCTAATTTAAATTTTCACGCCAGTCCGAGTTTTCGTTCTATTCTTGTCATTTTGCCATTAGCCTATATGGAATTGACGATGATAAAGTAATCAATTCAACAGCAAATTGTTTACGACGTGTGCATGTTTTCTGCTGTTGTTGCCAGTTATTTGTAGAATGTGAATGCATTCTGTCGCCTCAGATGTCAAGACATGAAAGTGAATGTTTGCATAAAAGCATAATGAATATGTTTGAGAGGATATATAAAACAGTTACAACCTGACTGCTGTTATATCCTATTTGTTGCATAACAACGGTCCAAGTCCAACCACCAACGACAGTTTTGCTTGACAATGGTAAAATATGCCCAAACGGTCGTGGAAGAAAATTTCAATTTCAGGTGATTAAATCGATAAAAATCAATAAATACAAAAGTAACCATATATAGTCATTGTTGGTAACCCGTTGTATATAAGTGGAATGAACCCCTCCAGGCTGTCCCGGTTATTAGAAAATAATGTAGGCTACTTCGGTGGTAGTATGGGGCTACAGAAGAAATCATAGGACAGATGGACCGACGACAACGTCGCTTTTTCATACGTCAGTGGGCTAATTTGCCTAATCTTTGCGGGACTTCAGACTGCGGTGGAAACGCAGACAACAGCCGCGTTTCCACCAAAATTACCCGGAACTTTCAGTCCCAGGAACTACTTTACCAGGAACTAAAAGGTTCCTTCAGCCAATGGTTGTCTGCGTTTCCACCGGGGTCTAAAGTACCGCGAAGATTAGGCAAATTAGCCCACTGACGTTGTCGTCGGTCCATCTGTCATATGATTTCTTCTGTAACCCCATACTACCACCGAAGTAGCCTACATTATTTTCTAATAACCGGGACAGCCCGGAGGGGTTTATTCCACTTATATACAACGGGTTACCAACAATGACTATATATGGTTACTTTTGTATTTATTGATTTTCATATATCCTCTCAAACACATTCATTAACAGCAGAAAACATGCACACGTTGTAAACAATTTGCTGTTTTATTACTTTCTCGTCGTCAATTCCATATAGGCTAATCGCAAAATGACAAGAATAGAACGAAAACTCGGACTTGCGTGAAAATGTAAATTAGTAGTGGTACAGCCACCGTTTGCTTTCCTTCGAAGTTACTGCTAGCCGAGCAGCGAAGTGTGCCCTCCAGATGCGAACCATGCACCATAAATGAGTCCATAGTCTTCCTGGTCTTTTCGTGGAATTGAAAAATGGCAGTAAAATTGAGTAAAATTACGGCAGTCTGAAAAAGCTAAAGCGAAGATTACTAGAATTAACCTGTTATTTTACCCGGATAAAAAGTGCGGAAGGTGATTTCCAGTTTGCTTGTACTGTATCACCAATGTTAATTATGCAGAACTACCGCATACCTCACATAACTGTATCAAACGTTTTGAGTCAATTACAACGGGCTAACAAAGAAAATCCGGAAGAAAATATTCAGCAACCGAATTAATCCGTTTTAATGTTTTGGTAGCCTACGTAATATGCTGTCCCAGCACGAATGCTTAGCATTTTATAAAACGAATACTAAAGCAAGAAAAGAACAGAAGAGCACACGTTATAATTCCAAGACGTTGACAGGTTATAACCAAAAGTAGGCTACTGCGCCGCATAAAATACAAGTTTGATTTGAAGTTATTATGAAAATAAATTGGTTTGCCGCTGCATATTTTCAAACATGGCGGGTAATGGCGGAAAATAAATACAACACAAATGCTACGAGTACTCGACCAATCAGAAATGTTCAGCGCTGCAAGCTCCACCCAAAAGGTTCCTGTACTTTCGGAAAGTACTACCCCCCGAGCAGGAACGTTTTGGGGGGTAAAACAAAGCCCCCAGAACTAAATTTAGACCCTAGTTCCTGCGGTGGAAACGCACTGAGTTCCTCAAAAGGTTCCTAGTTCCGGGGTATAGTTCCTGCGGTGGAAACGCGGCTAACAATGGGCTGAAGGAACCTTTTAGTTCCTCGAAAAGTAGTTCCTGGGACTAAAAGTTCTGGGTACTTTTGGTGGAAACGCGCTTTATGTTATATAACAGAACACTAACTCAAATTAGTCCCAGAACAGACGCCAGGTCTGAACATAACCATTTCACTGGCTAACTTAAAGCATTAGCAACATTCAGCTAGAACTGCAAACATGCATGCTGAAAGTAGGACTCCAACATTACATTGCAAATACTACTATCTGAAAAGGTCTGCAATACATTCAGTTCTTCTTGTTAGCTTTTATGGCGGTTGGCATCCAGTATTGTTGCATTAATACATTTAGTTAAAAATATGAAGGCATAATGAAACACTTACCTGCTCTTGAACGCCATCAAACCCAGTTTTTCCCACGGAGAATTTGAAATCACAGCGACCTTCTTCCAAGAGCACGTCACAGCAATATGCGCATGTGATTGGATATAACGTCGTCGTCTTCTTGTTTTACAGCGGGTGGTATACAGCTTATTGGTGAATTATCGCCACCTTATGCTCCGGAGTGTGGATCAGACAATAGATTTACACTCTAGAATCCCTTCACCCTAAACTATATTTTATCCTCCATGCTTTACACCTAGTCCTACTATAAAATCCCTATCCATGTCAGTCACCCTAGAACCCTATACCTGCTTATCCATCATATCCTATAAACGCGCAGACAGATATACAGATAAATATTGTAATGTAAGCCAATACGTCATTTACAAACGTTCTGACAACCTACCAGTAACGTTTCAAATGAAGTAAGTATGAGGCCTGTGATATTACGTAATTGTTACGTTATTAAATTACATTGTATTTATGTAATTCTATAATGTTACTGCAACGTTGCAGAACAGTCTCCATGAGGACTGGTTATTTTGCGACCATAGAGCAATGTTGTCACAACGTCACCTGTTGGTAATGTTGCGACTTACCAAATTATGACCAAAGTGCAACGTTGTCATTACGTAGTGTGTTCGTAGAGTTAGTGGTATTATATAATGTGGATATTTCACACTGTAATGTAAGCGTTAGTTAGTTTTTGTGAAGCATGCAACAGTGATGACGTGAGAGCTGGAACATTGCCAAAACGTGGTGGACAGTTGAAAATTGTTTTCCTGTCGTCCCATCCCCATACAAGAAAACAAATGAGAGTACGGAGTTTTAGTGTTGTCTTTGTATGTTCCCAAATTTCTGCCATTTTAAGACCATAGCATTTAACATAACGTTTTTTTACACCAAACCGGACGTTCTGCACATATTCCGTGCCATTGATCATAGTAAACCCAAAGAGGATGTACTCAGCAGTGTGGAGCAATGTTTTTATGTGGGCAATTGTCTGCAAAGTCCCAAGGTCAAGCTAAGGGACTACTAGAAAATTTTAGAGCCTTGCTGGTCACAGGAGGATTCAAGATCCACCAGCAGGCTAGCAATTTCGCAGAGGTGATAAGCCACCTGCCCACTAAAGCCATGTCTAGCTCTACTGAGTGGTGGTTGTCCCAGACTGAGGGGGGTGTGCAGGAGATGCTAAGAGATGCAAGTGACTTGAAACAATTTAGGAAACATTGGATAGCATTGCTTTGAAATGCTACCCAACATTTGTGTGAGGTAAGATCGCCAATATTGTTTGTAGTACAGTAACTTGGCGTAATTTTATCAATACTTTTAATGGCAGGCCTAGATTTTGGCAGGTTTGAATGAATGACTTTGAGTAGACAGTGCTTTGTATGTGTGAGTAACTTATACACATATACAGTGGTCACTGGTTTCAGATGATGCGTTTGCCTCTGCGGCGGGAAGTTCTGCCAGCCAAAAGGAAATGATGCGGGGTTCTGACAGTAGAGAGCAGCAGAGTGTAATATTTCCTCATAGCTTCCACTATTCTGCATTGTACTTGACGTCACACATTGCATTTCAGGGTGATTCACAATCTTAAAATGAGCTTAGTACTTGGGAAAAATAAAGCCCTAATGCCAGCTGATATTGGGCTGGTATCAGCATAGAAGCCATTCAGATATTTTTATGGATCTGGTAACTCTCTTTAAAAAAAATAAATATATATTACAACAGTTTGCAACATAAAACTCGTAAGACCCTAACAGGGACGTCAAACCCATTTTGGCGATTTTTCAGCGAACAAACAGTTTATTTTTCACAATTTCATAAATGCTACTCAAATAGCAACATATAAATACCTAACTTATCAGAAAATAACAGCTGCTTTCTTTATTACGATATAATACGACCCGAAGTCAATTGGGTAATCATAAAAAAATCTAACCTTTGTGTTAGTGTGGGACGGAGAAAACGGGCCCCGGCCTAGGCCAGGAATGCCAAGGTCACTCTCCTCCACACTGTTGAATGCTTCTTTAAAAGATGCACACTTCTCAGAGTCTGATGTAACTGGGTGTATTGTTAGTGAATTGAAGATTACATACAAGAACCCGGGCTGATCTGTGCAGTTCAGTACAACTAACAGTCACTCACAAGTAAAGACAATACATCCAATCACTCTCCAAGCATTCCCAAGACACACTCTGAAATCCCCTGGGGCCAAATGCTTCTTTTATCCATTTTTGCTAACTCCTCCTGTTGTGGAGCTTAAATTTAGTACTTCTGACTTATTTCTTTTGTTAGTCATGTCCTGTTTTTTGATACCATTATTTCCCAATACTTTGACAGCAATATTTGAGCCCCTTCCTTCTTTATTTTTTAAAAATGATGGTGCTCATCTCCCACCTGAATCTCCCTCCCCCTTCTATCACAAATCATATATTCTGACGATACATTTCCGTAAAAGGCAGAAGCTTCCGTTCGTTCTACGTATATGCTTGCGGGCAATGCTTAATTCGCAGGTCAGAAACTATGTGTGTATTACGTGTTTGTTCTAATTGCACATGTTTTTAGTATGAAGCACTCACTGTTGCAGGTTGTTAATCTTATGGCTCAGGTTGACCTTTGTTCACTCTGCATCCTCCCTTCTTTGCTAGCCATATGATACATCAAGGAGGTGGCGGCTGGTGCTCTTAAATACATTCCTTTCCCATATACATTGGGCCTGTGCTCTCTGACTACATGCCTTTCCCAATACATTGGGTTTGTGCTTTTTTGAGTACATATATATTTATTTCCCACATTAGGCCTATAATAAAAACCAAACATAATACCATAAACTTTAAAATCGAGAGCTAGTTCAGTTTATGTAATTGTAGGTATGTTTAATATCAGTCAGCAACACAAATAACCAATTGATTCTTGTTTTTCGATTTATGTTTTAAAATGAATATCGAATGCCCATTAATTTCTTTGTTTTTAATTTCTGTTCCTGAAACGGAAAACGATTGACCAAAAATTACGCAGATCCTTACTCCCCAATGATAGTTATTACTT
This sequence comes from Anguilla anguilla, assembly GCF_013347855.1. Lineage (NCBI taxonomy): Eukaryota > Metazoa > Chordata > Actinopteri > Anguilliformes > Anguillidae > Anguilla > Anguilla anguilla. The sequence goes on from NC_049207.1 coordinate 33,216,719, forward strand.
GCTGAGGGAAGCAGCTAATTCTTTAACATCGTATTAAAGGAAATAACTATTTTCTGATGATCTGGAAAGTCTGCGATTTATATATTATTATTTGATTATACTGTAACATTTATGCTATTGTGGATTAAAAATAAACTGAAATAAATCAACATGGAACCAATAACACTAACTTTACTGCCCCCAGTGAGAACTTATCGGAGAACACCCAGCTAGCAACTGCGCCTAGCAACCAAGCTTGAGCTAGTGTCAGTCAGAGCCTGAGGTAAACAGAAATTCTGCTAGCGTGTCGCAATCATACGTCTTAAAATCTTTACTTTTGTAACTTTATGGGGAACTATGGGGAAGTGTAAGTTTAACAATACATTAAACCTGCCGGGTGAACGGAGATTTCACTTGCTTTCTTACAAATCTTCGAGCAAATAGAACATAAAAAATGTGCTTATAATAAGTGTGCTCATGATAAATATGTGTGATAAATGCTGTTTCTTTTCCATTAATCATTTGGTACAGGACTGAATTGTGCATATACAATTCTCAAATGACAACTAGCAGCAGTGACTAAAAAATTATTTACCGTGTTACATTTATGATGCGTTACATTTATACAAACTCTACCCTACATCCTAAGTGAAACTAACATGGATGACTTTAGACTGTGCTCAAAATTAACTATTATTAAGTTTCACAGTCTGACCACAAAGTTCGTTGAATAACCGTTTATAGACGTTTATGTCACTAAAATACACACAAAAATGTTATGGTTAACAAGCATGTCCCTATTTTCAGCTTATCTTTAAAATGTATTTTCCTATCTTTTCCCTTTAAAATAAGAGCAGCGATAACACTTCTACTTTGGACCGGTACTTCTCTCTAGGGGTTTCGTCATACTTGTTCCTGGTTATGGTTATACACTTTGTTGTACGTCGCTCTGGATAAGAGCGTCTGCCAAATGCCTGTAATGTAATGTAATGTACTTTGCTCGTGAGTGCCATAGTTGAAGTGTTAACTGGTTTTGAGTGCTCACATTTGCCACCTGGTGGTGGTTTTGCAAACAAAAGTAGTTCCTGTGGAAATACAAAGAAAATGTATGCAAATTTGCTGCTGCCGGGAAGATCTCTCGCGGCAGAAGCATCATCTGAAACCAGTGACCACTGTAGCTTACATTCTGAAAGAATGGGTCGTGGGAGGTTCTGGAGCCTATCCCAGCATGCATTGGGAATATACCCTGGACAGGCCACCAATCTATTGCTGGACAGGCCGCCAATCAATCACTCACACTCTTATACCTATGGGCAATTTAGGGTCTCCAATTAGCCTACATGCATGTCTTTGGACTGTGGGAGGAAACCGGAGTACCTGGAGGAAACCCACGCAGACACAGGGAGAACATGCAAACTCCACACAGAAAGGCCCCAAGCTGAAATTCAAGCCCACAACTTTCTTGCTGCGAGGCAACAGTGCTACCCACTGCACCACCGTGCTTCCATCTTTAGGGCTAGCAAACAGGGGCTGTCGGGTAGCTGCAGTAACATAGTTAAAAAAGCAGTTATCAGTACAGGGGCAGTGGTGAACGTGAACCATTTTAGAGTTGAAGAAACTGGACATACCAGGCATGAATTCATAATCTTGGTGCAATTTCTATATGACCGGTAACGTTACCTACCAGACCGAATCGCAACGGAGATGTTAGAGAATTGCTGAGGCATCTGTATGTGTAGCCTAACGTTTTACTTTACCATGAATGTCAAAAAAAGAAAGTGTACGGTAGAGGCCGAAAGTTTATATACATCTTTTCAAACTCCACACATTTCATGTTACCATACTTCTCCTGTGTTAAGTCAATAAGGGTAACTACATTATTTCCATAAAATGTAAATTCAAAATAATAGCTAAAAGACAGATTTATTTCAGCTTTTATGTACTATATCAGATTTAATGATTTTTTTGAACCAAACAGTTCATAAAATCATTAAAAAAAAGCTTGTTTATATAGTATATACCCCACAAACACCTAAAGTTTTTATGTTGGCCCAATGTAAAATTCTTAGTTACATTAACTTTGTAATTTTGGTTTTGTATTTGAACGGAGTAATAACATGTATTTCAACTGGTAATATTTTTTTCTGGAACTATTAGTCTTGTTAGTTGAGCAGCACAATATGGTTGCTGTGTCAAAATAAAAGACTTGTCAGCTTAGAATTTGTAATCTGAAGAAGCTGAATTGCAGCAGCATAAAAAGAACATTGTAATCAGTTACTTACAATTTTGTAGTTGTAGGAGCCTTGCATTTTTTACACTGCACAACTTCAGGACATGTATGACAGTGCCCTAAAATGGACACCATACTCTGGAGTTATTTCAGGAATCCAATGTATTGCTGTGTTGGCACCTCCTCATTCCTCTCCCACTGCTTGTTTGGAGTTGTGTTTGGAGCTGTGTCCTGACAATTTCTGTCTCACTGCAACCTATCTTCATGGTAACCAACTGTCCCCTCACTGTCACGTATTCCCATGTTAACCAATTACTCCTGCCTCAATGAGGACTGGGGTAGAAACAGGAGGGAGATGGACTGGTGCTCCTGCTGGGGCTGGGATCACCAAACTCTGTGTTATGGAGTGGAGTAGGGAAAGCAAAACTTTTTCTGTTTCTTTATTTCACTCCAGGAAGACAGAAAAAAAATCAGTCCAGGACACTGCTGTGAGTTCGTAACAAATGGCCCTGAGGAAGATTTACTGTTCGGACCTTAGGGTCAGGAGGATGCAGACATGGCTTTAAGTGAACCAGGAATTGACACTCAGTGGGAGCTGCAGGGAGGTTGCACTGATTTACGGCTCTTACACCTCACCAGGCCTCCAAAACATCAACTAAGCTAACATCTGGAACCTCCCTCCCAAAGAAGCACACAGAAAGGGGGAAGGTTAAAGTTTGCATTAACCAGTCAGCACTCATTGAGGGAGGAATTAGATATCTCTGATACAATCAAAGCATAGTAAGGACAGGCTTTGTTTGTTTTGCAGTAGGAAGCTGGTCAGTGATCTGAGGGAGCAGCCAATGTAAGCAAATTCTTACAATGTGTGCTGTATCATATTGATATTGTAACACATTAAATATACAATTGAGGCCAAAAATTTACATACACCTAGACTAAAGAAATTCAATCTCATTTTTCACAACTCCGTACATTTCATGTTATCATACATTTCTTTTAGCAAGTCAATTAAGGCATCTACTTTGTTCATATCAGAGGTTATTTTAAAACAATTGATTAGAGACATATTTATTTCAGCTTTAATTCTTTATATCAGAATTCCAGTGGGTCAAAAGTTTACATACACCAAGTTGACTGTCTCTTTAAACAGTCTGGAAGATTCCAGAAATTGATGTAATGACTTTTTAGAAGCTTCTGATCAGCCAGTTGTCATAATTGGGAGTTAATTGGCACCTGAGGCTGTATTTGAGGGCCTACCTTTAAAGCCACTGCCTATTTGGCCTTGATACCATGGGAAAATCCAAGCAACTCAGCTAAGACCTCAGAAAACAAATTGTGGACCTCCACAAGTTTGGTTCCTCCTTAGGAGCAATTTCCAAACAACCGAAGGTACCACGAGCATCTGTACAAACAATTGTATGCAAATATAAAAATCTTGGGAACACACAGACACTGCATCATTCAGGAAGGAATCACAATTTAATTCCCAGGGCGGAACTAACTTTGGTCTGAAAGGTTCAAGTTAACCCCAAAACAACAACAATGGAACTGGTGACGGAGTTGGAGGCATCAAGTTCCAAAGTGTCTACATCCACCATTAAGAGAATCATACATCGCCATGGCCTGAAAGACTGTGCTGCAAGGAAGAAGCCCCTACTCCAAGCCCGGCATAAAAAAGCCAGAATTAAGTTTTCAGGTGATCATCAGGACGAAGACCTAGCCTTGCGGAGGAGTGATCTCTGGTCAGATGAAACAAAAATTGAATTGTTTGGCCAGAATGATCAGTGCTAAGTATGGAGATAAAAGGGTGAGGCTTTAAATACAAAGAACACCATCCAAACTGTGAAGCATGGGGGTGGCAGCATCATGTTGTGGTGGTGTTTTGCTGGAAAAGGGACTGGTGCACTTCAGAAAATAGATGGCATCATGAGGAAGGAGGAGTATCTATTAATACTGAAGCACCACCTCAAGACATCAGCTAGGAAGTTAAAACTTTGTACGCAAATGGGTCTTCCAGCAGGACAATGGGCCTCATTCACCAACCGTTCTTAAGAAAAATTTTCTTCTTAAAACCCACTTACGCAGTTTTCACGAAGATTCTGACATTCACCAATGTTTTCTTATTTGGGATTTGTTCTTAAGTAAGAACAAAATCTAAGCACACGAGCACACTTACGCACATTTGAACGCTGACATGTTTGTGCAAAATAATTTGTTAATTGCGTTTTCTTCAATTCTACAGTATAATTTTATAGGATTTAAATTACAATAATATTTTTATCATTTATAATATTTTTTAATAATTATTTTCATTATTTCACAAAGGATTAAGGTGCCAGGTTCCGCCTCAGATTGTGGTTGCCTCAGCGGGATCTCATCTGTAAATAAATGAGAAAAATCAAACCATTGTAGTGACCTTTTATTTTTGGGGGTTTCAATTATGCAATGTTTGGTCTATATTGCAAAAGCTAATGTTTAAATTTTAAATACAAACTAAGCACTTAGGTAACACTTTTTAAACACATGGGCATGTTGAAGAAGAGAACACTTATTCAGAGGCGTCACTAGGGGAATGCGGACCGTACCAGGTGACACCAAAATGACTAGCAATAAATTTTTTGTGCAGTGACGGGTTGAAACAGCTAGTTTCCCCGATGCAGTTTACTGCTGGTTGCTTTAATTTGTGTTATTAATGTGACGAGCGCTTTGACGTTTGAATGCATAACACGCAATTCCTTCTGCCCACTCCCACCAGATTTTTTTATTTGCCTCAGATTTGACATCAAACCATTTTTTTTAACTTCATCAGTTGTGCGACCTTCTCTGGATACAGCGTTCACTGAACAAGTAATAGCATCCCATGCATCTTTTTTATTTTTATATCCACTACTGACACTACTAAATACGACAGGTCGTTTGCTGTTCACTTCCTGCAGCAGTACCTACGCTTCAGAACTACTGAAGTTTTTCTTACGTTTGGAGTCCGGTGGTCCACCGTCTTTAGATTTTCATTCGGGCATTCTTGACTTCTCTCTCAACTTTTCTTTTCAATTTCTGTGTGTGATTTATGTGTGTGCACACAGCCCTGCAGTCTCATGCCCTTTTTTGGGGATTGGCGGGGCATTTACCTATGCTAATTAGGAACAACTGGCACGCGCTTTCAGTTTACGAGGACAATGGGATTCATCATTATAACAGTTGCGAACAATTCTGCGGTTTAAGAACACGTCATGAATCTGACGTAGACTTTTCTTAGGACCGTTCTCAAGAAAAAATGTAAGAAAAAACTTGATATGGTGACTGAGGCCCAATGATCCTAAGCATACCTCCAAAGTTGTAACAAAATGGCTTAAAGACAACAAAGTGAAAGTATTTGAGTGGCCATCACAAAGCCCTGACCTGAATCCCATAGAAACCTTGTGGACTGAACTGAAAAAGCATGTCCGAGCAAGCTGGCCCACAAACCTGACTGCAAAAGTATTGCAATGCCACCAAATACTTACAAAGTGTATGTAAACTTTTGAGCCACTGAAAATCTTATATAGTACATAAAAGCTGAAATACATCTGTCTCTTAGCTATTATTTTGAAATGACCTTTTATGGAAATAAGGTAGATAACTTAATTTACTTAACAGAGGAAATGTATGGTAACATGAAATGTGTGGAGTTGTGAAAAATTGAGTTTGAATGTCTAGGTGTATGTAAATCTTTGGCCTCAACTGTATATTACAATTCTATAACTGAGAACATAGGTCTAGGGGCATGCTGTGTGGGTTCTTTATTTTGTTTTTAATGAAACAGAATTTAATTGAATTGTTTGCATATGTCACCTTGTAAATTTTTTTGGCATATTCTACCGGTGCATTACCAGGGGAATATGGTAACTGCATCCTCTCGCAACTACCCACTGCTACAAGAGGTAATATCAGTGTTTAGACACTGTCTCTGACCATATGTGTACATAATCAGCTTGGGGGCAAGTGCTTTTGAATGTGCATGTGTGCGGGCGTGTGTGTGCGTGCCATGTGCATGTGGAAATGTTTCCATTTGTATTGGCTTACATGTATTCTTTATATGCATTTGTGTACTGTGCCCATTTGTGTATGATGACTTTCTATGTGCTTGTCTTAACCAGAGGGTTTGATGAAAACACAGGTAGTAATGTTTGGATTGGGAGGCCAGGGTGGGTGATATGGAGCATGCTACCAGAAATTCCAAGGAATGCATTGTCTAGCAGGGACTTTTCTTTCTGGAATAGTTTATTATGGTTGGCCCAAACCCCTTAAAAATGTGACTCACTGCCTAGAACTGGAGGGATTAACAAAGAAAAATTTGTCCCCAAGCTGGAGCGAGGGGCATAGTGCCCTAACAGCAGCAGCAACCACATCTGTTTGCATTCACACCTGGGCAGGGTGCCATAAGTTATATCACTGAGGGGATGGTGGGAAGTATCTAGAGCCCATCAAATGAAGTCCGTGACCACAATTGGACGTCATGTCCCATAAGCCATAAGCATCTCTGTGACATGCTGAAAGTGATCACTGAAATGCATGAGAAGGAATCACCTCAACTGGCACAAGCAGCTCAATGGCACAGGACAGGGACAGGGCTCCTGTCTGAGATGAAACTCAGAATCACAGAATTATAGACAGTCTATACTGGAGAACTGTGGCACAATATAGCAGTCATAACAGCCATAATATAGCAGTGATTAATGCTGAAATTGTCAAATCAAATGACATTTGTAATCAGAGACACTTGCATTGTGGTGCTTCCTGGTTCACCAAAGATGCACATTTAATCATGCTCATTGCAATTCAAACAAAAGATCACTGAACAAAATATCACCTCGACCTAACCTCTCTCTCTCTCTCTCTCTCTCTCTCGGGTGCTGTAAATTGTTCTGAATGCTTCTGGATGCAGGTAAGATATTATTTTATTACTAAACTGAATTGAAAATACTGTCCATATGTATAGCTGATTGCCTTATTATCCATTTCCTGTTGGAAATTCAGATAAAATTTGGATTCTTGAACTGAGAGAAAAATGGTGGTTAAGATGTTCATTTCATGAACAAAATGAATATCGCTGTTTTCGGTAAGCAAATCATATCCTTCCAGATCAGTTTTAGTTTAGGATGGTGGTGACAATTAAAGCTTGTACATAGAAAATGCAGAGATGAAATGAAAGCAGGGCAGTTCAACTGATTTATTTATTGATTTTATCTCTACTGCTGTTGTAATTCCATTTCTGTAGCCTGAAAAGGGACATTTCTTCTCTTCAAATGTCTTGAAAATGTATACGTGTCTAGTCAGGCATTCTCAAGTCACAAGATATAGCCTACATGAAATGGCATGTATGAATGCAGGAATCATCCATATTTTAATTATAAGATAATTATTTTGAAAATGCTTTCCCTTGCATAAAGTGGACCTTGTCTGCCGAACAATTTAGAATGGCCCGAGGGGCATTCTGTAAACAGCATTTTAGGATGTGATTCCATAAATATATTCCGTCATATGAATGGAGCCTGTATTTCAAAAATCTCATAAAAGAGTGTTATGAAATAGGTTTTGAAGAAAACATCAGAAATATCAGGTTAGAAGTGTACATGCACATAGAAAAAATAATGATAGTCAAGAAAGGCCTGGGAGTGAACTTGGCCTGTGCATTTTTCTGTAATCTCTCTCCCCCTCTGCTTCCAGTTTGCCATATGACGCGAGTGTTAAATTCCACAGCTGTCTTGGTGCCGGACTTAAGAAAAATGATCTTATTTATCCCAGTGTTATATGACCTTCATGGGAGCTCTCTGAAATATCCCCTTAAATGCTAAATAAATTGGCCTGACCTTGAAGCCATTTATGCTCAGCTCCCCGTTTAATTATGAAATGTGTGGGTCTTTACCAAAAAGAGAGACCCGTGAAAAGGCCTTAAAATAGTACCATTCTTCAAGTCCAGCGTTAGATTTCATGGTCATTTCATGTGTGTGTTTTGTCTTCGGCAGACTTTTTTTTCTTTGTAAGGGCAGACTTAATTTTTTAAGCAAAATGTTTGTAGTTTTATAACATGTATATGGCTAATATGCTACTTAGTTTAATAAACTGTTATGTTTATTCCAAATGAACTGTGGAGCATGCACACAGAGTACTGCAATGGAAGATTTTTCATAGGGGACCAGAATGTTCGGACCCCAGGAAGATTAGCTGCACCCTGTGTATTGCTAATGGGGATCCTAAATAAATAAATAAATAAATAAATGTTGGACAGATGCTTTTGTTGAGAGTTTAACACTATGAACCAATTTAATCATGGTTTACCTGTCACAAAATGATTGCTTTGGTGTTTATTGTACATCACCACTGCCCAGATTTCTGTTGTATTACAGTATGACAGTAAATGAAATGTGCCCCTCATCCTGGCTCAGGCTGATTGTCAATGGCTTTGATTCAAGACTTTGTGAGGTGAAAATGACATCAGCAGGGAAATGTACTCTTTTCATAAACACTGCTGTTCATGTTTAGGCTGGATAAAAACAATTAATACACTTATAAAATAGTTTCTGGCTCATTTAAACAATCTCTTCCACAAGGAAGTGATTTGTAATGTAGGGATTGTATGCCATGCCATGTTAGCAACCAACAATGAAATTGACCTACAATCCAAAAGAGAAGGCTTTGCAGAAGCTCCTGGTTAAAGCTATATAGAGCAGTGTGGTACAGTATGTGGGTCAGTCATCCTTACCTTATGTGCACAGGATGATAGATGACCCCTAAATATGTGAAAGTATTTTTTGAAAAAAAAATTTTTTACATTGGCTTTCTGTAGGATCTCCTTTTCTGTGACCTGCCTCTTATATAAAGTTTGATTTTGTTCCCATGTTTTCTCATTTGGTATCATTTAGAGTTTTTAATCAAAAGAAGTTGTTTTTTGTCTTTAATTAAAAATTTAATATTTTTTTATTGGTGAGAATAAGGAACTTCATAAGTACTACTTCTGTACTACTTCCATTTTCACTTGACCTGTGTACCGGGAAATATATATGTATATATAAATGTATATCTGAGGTATGTATCTATGCACTTCTATTGTAATTGTTGCTATAGTAACATAGCATTTTAAAGAATGTATTTGAGAAAACACTGAATAATGACCTTCAGTGCCTTTGTGACCCTTCTTCAATGTCTGCTAAATGAAAGAATATTCTTCTACGGTTGTGGCAATGCCCTTTTTTAGGAGCAATATTATATTCAGTATTGTTATACTACTGGTGTACCAACTGCTAATGTTCACTTTTATGGCCACTTTTAAATTTTTTGTTTGTTTAGCGCTTTTTACCATGAACACTTTACAGAGTATCCAGGCAAGAAACAGCAAACAGAGCAAACCCAATCTTGAACCTCTAAATAATAATAAGTACATGATGTAAAACAACTCCCAGTGAGGCGAAAACCCTCAAACAATGGTGAGAAAAAACCCCCAAAGGGAAGAAATCTGGAACCCGGCTACAGAAGGAGAGCCCATCCTCCACTGGCCAACCTGGTGTAAAGTAGCAGTAAAGCTACAAGGGATCTATCACAGCAAATGCAATGGGTTAAGCAGGTTACAGTTGAGGTGATAGCTAACAGGAATAATCGAAGACCCAAATGGTATATTTCATAATAGTGCAGTTTATAGGAGCCGGGTGATGGATCTGGAGCTCCAGGCTGCATCAAGGCATGGGCAGGGGAGGAACAGGACTGAAGCAGTCCATGACCATGAAGCGAGGGACAAGGCTGGAACGATCCCGTGAACTCAGGGCGCGGAAACTGGCTGGAGTGGTCCTTGAACTGTGGGTGAGGTATTGGTACATGGAAAGAGAAACAGAGAAGATAATGTTAGGCACTATAAAGATAGTCAACACACAGAGTAAATGTATGTGTATGTAAGGCCACTATTACGCTAAGCTAAGCTAGCTAGTGTGTCAGCTCCGTACAGGCCAGTTTGACACTTGACGATTGTGAGCCTGAATATGGGATGTTATTCCTCCAGCCAAGCTCCCATTCTCCTGACATACTGAATCCAGTGTCACTCAGGTTCATCATCTTCTTCATAGAACAGCTTCCAAACCAAAGTTCACCCCTCTTTGGGTTTTAAAGCAACTGTCACTTCACAATTAGTTGTCCAGAACTAAGTAACAGTTAATTTTTAACAGTACATTGAGTTGGCCCAGAGAGTTGGTAATTAGTCAATGAGCCCTGATGGATTTGACAGATAAAATATTGCCTCTGCAATGGAAAACAAACCAACATGATTCACCAAGGAAAGATTAGCCTTGATATTCTATGAGGTATAAAAGGGCATTGACTACAGCTTTTTAAATGTTGTTTTCTGTGTTCTGTTTTAGGGCCACTAGGTGGCTCAGCACTATTTTTATGTGCGGTTGGGCACCACAGTTTGGTATTGAATCCAGACCTTGCCAATGCTGACTGTGGCTGGCAGCCTGCAGGGCGGTGCATAATTGCCCATTGCATCACTTTTAGTTGAAGGAATATCCATGACTCATCGCACCCCTCTGATGAATTAATAGCACACAGTCCATGATGCCATATTGACAGAGGTGGTTTCAGCAGTGAGCTCAGCTTACAAATAGCGTTGAGCATTCCAGGTTGGCAATAATGTAAAACTTGTATAAGAACCATGAAACGCAGCTGGTGTGGAAGCCCAAGAAGGCTGCAGTGGGATGCATGACTCAGGGGAGAGGCCTAATGTCACACCCATATCCTACTGCCTTAAAGCCTTATAGCCCTATTGTACTGTTTATCACAGTGAACAACAGCATGTTTCTATCCTCTGTTTTCAGTTCTTATCGTTTTTTATTCATTAAGGTTTTGGGGCTGTTCCTGTTGGTTCTATTTTGTTTGATTTGGTTCAGTCTGTGGTTTGTTCATTTTGATTGTTATCTTGTTTGGTACCTGGGGTGTTCCTGGTATGACCAGGCAGAACAGGGCGGGTGTCAGCCTAAACTATACAGTCCCTTCCACAGGGCTGAAGGGTTCATGCCTATAGCCTTTAATCCACACTTTTAAAGACATAAATACATTTTTAAAAACATTCCATTATAGTCTGTTTTGTTTTCTTCCCTGCTGGATGAGAACCCACAATCATGTTCAATTTGTGTTTTGTATTGAATCTGATGGTACTCAAGTTTGGCTGAAACACCTCCTGAGCATCATTCACTTTTGCAGTATGTAACTGTTATGACCCGGGTCAGGTGGTGACAGGGTAAAGGGTAAGGAAATGGGAGTGTGGAATGGGAAGGGAGAACAAAAACAAAATTGCAGACCGACTAGTAACTCCAGTCCTATCTGCCTAACCACAACTGAATAACCCTCGGCTGGTCTTCGAAGGTTTACCGGGCTCGAAGTGGCATGTACCCTACCCCAAACAGAGATCAGATCTCCACCCAGGATCACCTTAAAAAACAATAAAGGAGAAATAACAAAACATAATAACAAATAGTGTCTCGAGGGAAGGATACAATCCAGCTGGAACACTCTAAATAACCGGAGTCACTATACGGCGAACAGTGGGGCAAACCAAAAGTCGAAGTCAGGGTGGGCAAACAGGGTCGAGCACAAGTGGTACACTGGGGCAAACAAAATAAAAGGGCTAGGCAATAATCAGAGTCGAATAGGACGAGGCAAGGGTCATACACAAAATCCGATAAACAAACAAATCAAAAGTGGCTAAGCAAGAATCAGAAGTCAAACAGAAATATGGTCATACACTGGTAAAATAAGCAATCAATAATCCACAAACCAAACACTTGAGTTCGCAGAGCTAGTCTACCTCGATCGAAACGAACAACGGTCTTTGAAATAAACGAACCGGAAATTGCCAATCTGCCAATTGCCAACGAACACTTCCCATTGATGACTGCTATTCAGAATTTTGAGAGTAGAATTCTGAATGATCTGAGGGACAGTTTGAGAGGCAGCAGTGGCAGAAAAAAAGGGTAACTGAGTAGGATTACTGATTAAAGTTTTTTGCTTCTGACAGATGACCCTAGTCTGTCAATATAGGGGTGATTCTTATTGTTTTATGATTTGAAATTTGAAGTAGTATGATGAAATCTTACCTTATCATACAGTTAAAAATCCACCCAAATTTATTGACTCTATGCCCCCTCATGAGTCTTACTAACATTCCTTCATATTGTGAAATTCTAAACCCAATTTGGCAAAATAGATTACAAATAGGAAGGTCTGATATTTTTGGGTGCAATGGCAGTTAAATGGACTTCTATGTGAGGAAGTAGAATTTAATAAGAGAAATCACTTGCACATGTTTGGCTTTCCTACAAATAAATTTTAATATTTAAATGGTTTTTGTCAGTGTTTCTTATCATTTAATTTTCAATGGTTGGCAGTGTTTCTCATACAGCCTTGATTCTGTAGTATATCTATGAAAGGAGATTTACATTTAATGCTCATTACTGCAACTGGGACAACCTAAGGACTCATCCCAAAATTGCTCACTTAACACAGTTCAAGTACAATGCAAATATAACAAATGTTGTAAATGGAAAATTTTCATAGGCGAAATTAAGATTGGGAACTGTGTGAGTGTCCAGAAAGGCATTAAGACTCAGCATTTCTCCTCTGATGTTAACAACCCGGTTGCCCCCCTCAGAGTGCCTTTCATGTGCTAACAAGGGCATTGTGGTACGCAGCATGGTAAATTTGTCTTTACTTGTATTTCACTGAGCTTCAGTAGCTATGTCTGTGGGCCCATAGCGTGGAGCAGGCCATCCTGGAGAGTGATGAGGGCCAAGAAAGAAATGGATTGAGGGGTGCTTTTGGGGGGAGTACAGAGTCCAGTTATTCACCATCATCACACCACTTTTGGAGTAGAGCTCCAGTTTTTGGTATTCAGTCCCTCCTGGGAAGACACCAGAGCAGTTTTAAAGCACCAAAACTACTTTGATCATTATTTGTCCTTATATAAAATGCCTAAAAACTATGACAAGGTTGTGTTGAATTGATTTGTCACTTTTGCCACTATTCCCAATGTTCTTTGGGACAATCCAGGGAGTATTCACTTCTGCCAAAACTCTGCACAATTCCCCTGTCAGCATTTCTCACATTTCCCACTCTCTTTCAACTATTTTTAAATGCGAAACGTTTATTCTTGTCATTTTTCACAAGGCAGTGCTGAGAGGTAAATGCATATGTAGCTTTCCACCAAACAAGTGGGATGTAACAAGTCAATACAAAACAATGAACAAATAGAGTTGGGACCACTGGATTCAGATTGTAGCCATCCTCTCAGTATTATGGAGAAAAATACATAGCAGAATTCTGTATGCTGTTCTCAGAGGTTTCATTGCTCAATTAGTGTTCGTAGCAACAGTCAATACCTCAATTTGCTTGGGAAATGTACACATCTTTATTTGTTTTGATCACATGTTGATGAATAGTGTAGTATGTGTCCATATGGGCTGGGAACCAACAGTATCTGACACAAAGGCAATCAATAAATTAATGTACAATTCTATAAAAATCTATTGTGGAAACTGGATTCAAAGAAAGGCACTGTGGATGTGTCAAAAGTTTTTATATTTGGTTTTTATGATCTGAAGAACAACATCTTGCTTTGAATGTGCATTTTCCTGTTGGATTTGCATGCCACATTCAGAGGGATCTGGGATACTTAAACACCTTGACGGGAAGATTTTTGGTTTAAGGAGGAATTTTACTTGGAATCTGTTCTAGTCTAATTTTGACTTCCAGTCACATGATAAATATTAAAATATGAAGTCACAGGATAAATTAGAGTTAAATTGATTCCCTTTTTGTTGTTCATTAAGCCTGTGCATTAGATTAGTGGTGGGAACCATGTACTGCTGTCCACTGCAAGGAGAGCTAACTGGACTCTGCTCTTGATGTTCTTGAGTGGCTGAGAAGGAACGCTGATTACAGGACACGTTCTATGAGGACATCACGACTAATAAGACCTGGAAACAGAAGCACAGAGGGTTTATTGTCAGTCTCTGAATCTGTGGAGGAACCTCACTCAGTTGCTAGTCATTACAAGTAGAAAAACATTAGTCAAATAGTGTCCAATTGCATTAAACTGGATTCAGGTCCTTAGAGGAGCAGTGGAGTTACACTGACAGTATTGGTTGGATTGTAATTCAGATGCGCTTTTGGATGGAAAGCTGCCAGTTTTGTTCGTTGAGTCAGTTCGTTTGTTCAGTTTTCTGATGTGCTTAATGTCACTGACCCCATTTGGTTGCCTGCTTTGCTTTGCTTGCTGATTTAATGTGAGTTAAATTGAGGAAACTTTATGCTGAAATCAAGAATGTCACATGTAATCCCAGACCTTCACCACTGTCTCTGTCTACTTTGCACAACCACTCAACCCAACTGCACAGGGGAGTGTTTGTGCTATTTGTCTTAAAAAGGTAATTTCAAAGTGTCAAGCACATAAGTGCATGCTGGACTTATCAAGATACTTTTTATACCAAAGGTCTGCCTTGAATTTTCCCTTGTCTGTCAACTTTTTTTTTAACTTCATTGTTCTGCAGCTTCTTAACAGTTAACCGTGTGAACATCTGATAATCCACTGTTATTTTGAGTAATGACAGTAACAGTCACTTAATCCCATTTAGTTCAGTTTCTTTGGTTTCAGTGCCCAATCACTACTAATAAAATAGAAGCTTCTTCATTACCATCTGCAGGTGTGTATTTTAGGGATGGCATGCCTCTGGACAGCAAAGTGTAACAAAGGTTAGATCTCCAGATTGAGAATTGCTAGTTTGAATTGCCCCTCTCCAATGCATTATATAATGCATTACAATTAGTTGAAAATGCACTACTAGACTTTTGGGAAAAGTCAGTTCTTAGGAGAATGCATTCTTGCTAGCAATACACACTAGCAATGGGAAACAATTTTTATCACAGCCAAAAGAAAAGAAAGAGCCCTTGCCTGGAAAATGCAGTGTGCTGAGAAATTAATGTTGTTTGATAATGGCATGTCATTTTACTATGTGGCAATATTCTATCAACCTGTATCTTCACATTTCAAAAGCACAAAATTCTGCAATTTTCTAACCACAGTCAGGAAAGGGTAAAGGGAAAAGGTAGAAAAATCATAGCATACAGTTGACGCCAAAGGTTTACATACACCTAGGCTAAAGATATTCAAACTCAGTTATTCACAACTCTGCACATTTCATGTTACCATACATTTTGTTTGGCAAGTCAATTAGGGCGTCTACTTTGTTCACATCAGAGGTAATTTTAAAACAATCGATTAGAGACAGATTTATTTCAGCGTTAATTCACTATATCAGAATTCCTGTGGGAAGTTTACAAACACCTAGTTGACTGTCTCTTTAAACAGCCTGGAAGATTCCAGAAATTGATGTAATGACTTTTTATGAGCTTCTTTTTGGCCAATTGTCATTATTAGGAGTTAATTGGGAGTTAATTGGCACCTTTGGCTGTATTCTAGGGCCTACATTTAGAGCCACTGCCTTTTTGCCCTTGATACCATGGGTAAATCTAAACAACTCAGCCAAGACCTCAGAAAATAAAATAGTGAACCTCCACAAGTCTGATTCCTCCTTTGGAGCAATTTCCAAATAACTGAAGGTACCACAATCATTTGTACAAACAATTGTATGCAAATAAAAAAATCTTGGGACCACACAGACACTGAATCGTTCAGGAAGGAGGCACAAATTAACTCCCAGGGCAGAATGAACTTTGGTCCGAAAGGTTTAACCTAACACTAAAACAACAACAAAGGAACTGGTGAAGGAGCTGGAGGCATGGGGGAGGCAGCATCATGTTGTGGGAGTGTTTTGCAAACTATTGTGAGAAGCTAGTGGAAGGCTACCCCAAGAGTTTGATTAAAGTCAAGCAATTAATAGGCAATACCACCAAATAGTAACAAAGTGTATGTAAACTTTTGACCCACTAAAAATCTGATATAGTACATAAAAGCTGAAATAAATATGTTTCTTAGCTATTATTTTTAACCCTCTGGGGTCTAAAGGTAAAATGAGGCACACTGGTGATTGTGCGATGCTCTGACATTTGTGTAAATTTCATCAACTTTATATACAGTGATTCCAAAGTGTTTCATATCTTTGTTTTCAGCACAGACTCAGCTACAATAATATGGCAGCAGTAAGTAGGTCATAATCATGTGTGGATTGTAAACTGCTCTAAAAACACACAAACTGTAAACAGTAGTTTTGAACATGCACAGGAATGTTGTAATAAAGCACACTGAACAATTGTGACTTTTGGTCACTGAAATGTGTTCATCAAGGTCTTGGGTATCAAAAGATGACAAAATATTTTAGCAAATCCAATGAGAAATATAAAATACATTGCTAAAAGTTAGTGTTGTGACTACTATTTTTCAACACCAGGTGAGAATGGGAGGGCAAATGGTCTTTCTGTAATGAATATGCATTGGGTAGGACGACCTGTCAGCTAAGTAGGCTATTCACACCTGGCCGCATGCCTCCCCACCACTAAGACAAAGACTCAGTGAGCCATTTAGAAGACAGAAACAAAGACATCTTTTGATTTTCAGAACATGTATTGAAGTAAACTATACGCATGGAAGATGAGATGAGACTGGTGTACTCTTGCAACGCTTGCGTGGCCTCTTAGCTAGTGGTGAACTAGGCCGTGTTTCCTGATCAGCATCTCTGTAAATATGATAAAAACAAAATTGTTAGGAAATGTGACATCAAATCAAACTTTATTTATATAGCACATTTCCTTCAACAGGTGAAAATTAAATGTGCTTTACAAAAAAGGGGCAAACCACTAACTAATGAAAACAAAACTTAGGAAATGTGACATGGTTACATCATATACAAACAAAGAACCAAACAAACACAACCAGACGCAGAGAGGTCGCCTATAATTTTGAGAAGCAATGGTTAGAATCGTTCGTAGTGTGGGAATTTACAAGCGTGCATATTAGTGAATATTCCTACAAACACACAGAGAATGTAATACAGCACACATTTACAAATAATGCAAGCTATCAACGAAACAACATTAGCTAAACTAAATAAACATTGCTATTCCAGCTCAACTACACGCAACTCATCAATAACAATGCCTCAATCTGAAGTAGGCTAGGTCTGTTTAGCTAAGTGGTTATTACATAGCTATTTCCCGAATTTACTTATAGTATGCTAATATCGATTGTGCGAGGACATCAGTTTTAGAATCTTAGCCACGCAACGGGCTATTTATTACCAATATGATCGAAAAACATACAGTCTACCTGATACTTCTAACACAACCAGACGCAGAGAGCCTAGCCTATAATTTTGAGATGCAATAGTTCGAATCGTTCGTAGTGTGGGAATTTACAAACGCGCATATTGCTGGATATTCCTACAAACACACAGATACGTTGCAATACAGTACACATATTTACCAATATGATCATAAGAAATATACTTACGCATGAAGTTGATCCTCAGCTGGATCAGGTCGCTGTTCAAAATGACACCGCTCTTCATCAGTGTCGGCTTCCGGGCGGACCATTTTCCAAAATTAAACAAAATGTTCACCTCAAAAGAAGTGAATTAGGCGACACTTTGACATTCTATCCCGCTTTCGCAGACTTGGCATTTCTCACATGGATCTCGCATCGCCCCTCCTTTAGTCTCCTTCTATGGAGAGTAATTAAAATGTTGTTAACATGTGAATGCAATTTGGGCGGACTTCCTGCTTCCTTGTGATGTAGGAATTTTCGCTGCTCTGTTGTGTGAACTGTCCAAACACAGGCTGTTAGAAGAGTGGGAAGTGGGAAGCAAGGAGCCACTCCCAGGACGTGAGGATGCCACAGAACACAGCAAAAGACTGGTGTTTCTCAACACTGTTCTTGTCTGTTCTTGCGTTCTTGTGAACTCATGTGATGTTATATTTAACAGACCAAGTTCTGTTCCAAAAGCAAAAATGCAAAGAAGTGAGAACAGTTCATTTAAAATTTAAATGAGGAATGGTTCAAGTAACCAGACCTGGGTCAAATACAAATACGTATTTGTATTTGCATTTGAAAATGTGGTTAAATACATATTTAAATTATTTCATGGAAAACCAAATACTTTCCCAATTAGTATTTAAAAAATAAATTCCTTTAAGTAAATACTTTCCTGGGACAACCAAATACTTTAGTATTTAGAGCCTTTTAACAATATATTGAAATACAAATACAATTTTAAAATATTTTTTAAATATTTCTGTGATAGACAACAGAAATGACTGAGCCAGCAAAAACTGAAGGAGCTATCCCAGAGTTCTTTGTGAGTGGCCCTTGATGTGATCTCAGCGAGTTATAATACTGAGGGCACTCCAGGGGAACTACTAGGGGCTAGGGGTTGGCTTATCGGCAAGGGTAGCCTATGCTGGCTATTTTAAACAACCCATGCACTGTCTCTAACAGACAGTAGCCTAAATGCCCATACATGTCATTGCGGACGGAGTGTGGCACAGTGGGTAAGGAACTGCGCTTGTAACCGAAAGGTCGCAGGTTCGATTCCCGGGTAAGGACACTGCCGTTGTACCCTTGAGCAAGGTACTTAACCTGCATTGCTTCAGTATATATCCTGCTGTATAAATGGATACAATGTAAAGTGCTATGTAAAAAGTTGTGTAAGTCGCTCTGGATAAGAGCGTCTGCTAAATGCCTGTAATGTAATTGCGTGGAGGGGATAGCAAACTCAGATGTCTTCATAAGCTACTTGCCAGTTTATTTGTACCCATGCAATCTTAAACGTTAGTGGCCTTTTAATGTATTTCCTCTTTTTTCTGTTGTCAGAGTGTTCAGCAGCCATATGTACAGTTCCTTATTTTATATATTGTGAAGTTAGACACTGATAAAATAAAATTCAGCCATGCATATTCACTACCAATTAACCACTTTGTGCACATGAAAAATCTGGCCAATCCTTTCCCATTCATTGTCTAGGCAAAAAAGCAAAAATGATGATGTTTTTTAGTTTGCAATGAAATACTGAGAGATCCCACATATAAAACAGGTTAAACTACACATGTCCTGGATCAAAAACTCCTTGACCACAAGTACGCAAAATGTAAGAGTGGATATGTAGAACTTCTAAAGATCTATGAAACAGAATATAAGCAGTGTACCCAGTGTCTCCAAATCTATCCAAAATGTCTAAATTATGCACTGCTGTAAATCACAACATAGTCATGTATTTCACTACAGATCAACTGTTTTCATTCAAGAAACTCACTGTTGCATCATTTTCAAGTGGGAATTACAAGCTTTCCATCAATACAGTTTTTTTTGTCCATTATAAAGCATTTAAATGTGCCCCTTGTGAATGTTTAAGATGAAACATTGATATCAGATAAAAAAAATAATGCAAAAACATTGTCCCACAAGCTGGTACCTAAATGTGTAATCATTAACTCTCGTATGTTTTTTCTGTACTCTACAGTATGTAATGTTTTCTTGTATGGGGATGAGACGACATTATAACATTTCACCAGGTGCAGTGTATTTTACTGCTACCAGAGAGTGAATGCGTAAGGTGGTGATGCTGAAAGAAATCCTTCGGTCACGCTGGGCTATAAAATGCTTTTTCAAAAGTAAAATTAGACATGTTATACCTTAGACAGCTTATACTGTCACCTACTGAATAAATTAATTTTCAGTCAAGCCAGATTGTACTAAAAAGGGTGACAACACCATAAAGAACGTGTGTGGTATTACGCACAGCTATTTTGGAAGGTACCCAGGTGTCACAAATGCCCATATCTTTCATGATTAGAACACTAGAACTAGAACACATATTTGTGTTTTCATCTCATAGTTTGGTTGCAGGAGCAATGAATGTCTGAGTTGAGCAATCTAGGAATGCTGGCGTGCCTACAATTGGACTGAGGCCGTCAGCAGTCACTTGACCCGTAATCATCAAAATACTATCCTCTAATTAAACAAAATGCTCTACATTCAGAACTGATAGTTTCTCGCATATCCAGCATATTTCAAGTCTTTAACCCCTTAGCTCACAAGCCAAATCTTGCCAATCCTTGCCCATTTAGGGGGTACCCTATTTAAAGCTTTATAACTCCAGATGTGAACACCACAGAGACTTGAAAATGGCTTAAATGAAGCAAGACATTTGTACAATTTACAATACTAATGCAGATTAGTTTATATTCACAATTTTGGACGAAATGAAGTGCCACAAATGCAATTGTCTAGACAAAAAATCAAAAATGAATTAGCACTTTTTTAGATTGCAATGAAATACTGAGAGATTGCATATATACAGCAGGTTAAATTATGCATGTGCTGGATCAAAAACGTCTTGACCATAAGTTCATAAAATCTAAGGGTGGATATGTACTACTACAGATGTATGAAGCAAAAACTAAGCAGTGTACCCAGCTTCTCTACATATATCCAAAATAGATTATGCATTGCTGTAAATTCCAACATATTCACGTATTTCACTACAATCAACTATTTTGACTCAAGGAACTCACTGTTTCATCATTTTCAAGTGGGAATTACAAGCTTTCAGTCAGTACAGTGGTCTAAAATATCTAGGGGTCCAGAAACATATCCAAAATCTCTCCAAAAATGAATAGAATGCTTTTTGTCCATTATAAAGCATATAAATGAGCCCCTTATGAAGGTTTAAGATGAAACATTGCTATCAGATTTAAAAAAATAATGCAAAACTATTGTCACACAATACAGTACCTCAATGTGTAATAATTAACTCTTGTATGTATTTCTATACTCTGTAATCTGTATGTTTTCTTGTATGGGGATGGGACGACATGAAAACAACTTTCAACCGTCCACCACGTTTTGGCAATGTTCTAACTCTCACGTCATCACTGTTGCATGCTTCACAAAAACTATTACACTACTAACTAATGCTTACATTACAGTGTGAATTATCCACATTATATAATAATACTAACCTATTTAAAGACACTCAATTTCAAAAATAACGTATATAACCGAAATATTTGGAGCAGTAATACGTAAATAGCAATGATAAAATCTTATCTATGTTCAGTAGATGGAGACAGAGACAGTATCAATGATACTGTTTTATTCGCTTCTGTTTTGGTCCAAAAAACGATGTCAGCTAGGTCTATCAGCAAACATATGGCTTAGCTACGTCCAGAAGTCCTCAATAATAGTAGTATTTTCCAAGAAATTACGATATATCGTTGACCACGTTTCATTAGGTGCAGTGTCTCTCAGAGTGAATGCGTAAGTGAATGCGATGCTAAGAATATTTTCTGTTACGCTGACCTATAAAACGCTATTCCAAAGGCAGAATTACACGTGTTATACATCGTTAGAAAGCTTATACTCTCACCTACTGGATAAATTAATTGGCAATCAAGCCAGACTGTAGTAAAAAGGGCGATGACGCTATAAACAACAGGTGTGGTATTATGCACAGTTATTTTGGAAGATACCCAGGCGTCACAAATGCGCGTATATTTCCCAAACGGATTGTCCAAGACAATATATGACCACGCAGTCCAAAAGGGACATCTCTACACATAAAACCAACAGTAAGGTTGTATGTTTATTCAATAGTTAGTCCCAGATATTGACTGTAGAATGACATGGTGTCATTTTTTAAAACTTTTTCTCGTTCATTTCGTTATTCAGTGAGCAGCGTTTTCACAGCTCTATTGGCATATCTTAGCGCTGTTGTCGGGTTTATCTTGTTGCTATGACGGAATACGATTTTTTAGTGGTGAAAGAATATTTTTATGAATGCCAAGATATTGTCCATTATGTCATGGGTGGGGGGTGTAGTTGTAGATGAGACTGCAGATAGGGGGTGCGTGTTAAATGAACGACCAGAGCGACAATGGTGAGGCTGCGAAACTCCGTATTCGGCATAGTTGTCCTGTATCCTCTACTAATGAAACTAAAACAACGCGTTTCATACTTTGGTTGCAGTAGTACTGAATGTCTGAGTTCAGTAATCTCGCCACGCCGGCATGTCGACCACTAGGGGCTTTGTGCTAAGAGGTTAAAAAGCTTGGTGCAACTGCACATTGCACCACTGGCTGTATGTTGTGAAAGTATTTTCAAATAATTCCATTAAATCAAATGCTTTGAAATACTTTGAAATCAAATACTTATGGATATTTTAAATGTTTTAAATGTTTTCTGAGACATATTTGAAAGTAATTGCAAATTAATGCAAATGCTCCTTACATGTATTTTCAAATACATTTTGTAATTTAAATAATCAGTATTGGTATATTCTGAATTTCAAATAATGTCTAAATAAGTATTTAAAAATAATTAAATACGTTAAATATGTGCTTGACCCAGGTCCGCAGGTAACTTGTTGCTGTTGCTAGCTTTGCTGCATTGAGTTGAGCCTGCCCTTGAAGTGCACACACCTGCATGTTGATACGTTGATTATTGTGGGTATAGAAAGCAATTGTGAATGAAGCAACCTAAATACATTTGCTAGCTGGACAGTGGACGATAGAGACATTTTATTCATTTTAATATTTTTAAGTAGAACTTAATTTGTGTACAATTGGAAAAAAACTACTGGCCCAAAGCATACTGTTTACTGTTTTGTAGTTGTAGCATAACCACAAGCAGGCATTGCATCTCAAATACATGAATCAGTGTTTGCTGTCCTCATGTTCTTGGAAGCGCGGTCTCCCAAGGAAACTTGACAGCAACATTCTTCAGTAGAACTCAAGTCTGAACTTGACGTTTTTGGTATTGAGAAACACCCATGATGTTCCAGAAGGATTTCTCCGCAGCATGCAAGGAGGGGGTGCCAGGGGGTGGGGGGACACAAATGGCCAAATAAGAAAACACAGATACACCTGCCAAGCAGCTGAGTGTAGACCCAGCCGCCCCGTAGGCCTGGGATCAGATTTCACGCTTGGCTGTTTGTGAAAAGCTGGAAACGCCCCCCACTCAGCCAGTCCTCCCACCCCCACCCCCCAAGTGGAAGTTCTACATCATTTCATCTCCCAAGTAGGGAAGAGAGAGGAAGGAGGGAAATTTTTTTAGAAAAGAAAGAGAAAGAACACTGCAAATAGTCTTTCATAGCACTGTAAAGTAATTTGCCTTAAACCAATTTGAGCTACTTTAGATGCAGTGGAGAAGAGACAGGTAGTAGGGTGGGTGATATGGAAGACAGAGTCAGTAGGGTTTTACTCTCCAAAGGGACATAGAAAGTATACATTTGACATATTAGTGTGATTTTTACAGTAAAGAGCCCTTGATACAGATTGCATCTTTTTGCTTGGGCAGCTTTTTCCTGTAATTGGTTGGCTAAATATTTT
Source organism: Anguilla anguilla (assembly GCF_013347855.1). Lineage (NCBI taxonomy): Eukaryota > Metazoa > Chordata > Actinopteri > Anguilliformes > Anguillidae > Anguilla > Anguilla anguilla. The sequence goes on from NC_049207.1 coordinate 33,240,285, forward strand.
CATATAAATTCAGATTTAATATTAACTAGAAGTGTGCCATTGTCCAGTATTTAATTTGAGTGTTTTATTGCTTTCTTTGATATCAACTTTTAATGCCTGACTCTTGCTTGTGCTGGAGTCCCAGCAATCTAAAGTTACCTGAGTAAAGCCACAACAGCAGGACACTTAGGCCCTTAATCTGTGTGGTGGTGTCGGATTCAACTGTACAAAGACTGTTGTACAGAAATCAGATCGGCTCATTTTCCGTCCGTGACCTGCAGAAAATTACTCTATATTAATCTGGCCCGAGGCAGTGCCTCCCCACCTGCCAAATCTAAGAACATATTTGTACATTTTTTTAAATGCTTAAATTAGACATTGCCCATCATCTAATCAGAAATAACAACACTGCTTAAAATATCAGGTTCTTCAATAAGCCTTTTGGCAATGCCAGGTAAAAACCCTGTTTGCAGTTCCCCTTTAGCTGGTGCACTTATTTTGAAAACTGCTTCCACAAGAAATAATCAGAGAATTTTTTTTACCAATGAGTCAAGGGGGTAGTTTGGAAGGGGGGGATAAAAACTGTTGGAAGTCATTGTACATATTTACATGCTACATTGGCACACAGACAACATTATCTGGCCACAATGTAGGTGTGCATTAAGTATTATTGTTATCATTATTATTATTATTTTGTTGCCATTTTTCTCGTTATACCAATTCCCCGTGTGAATCACGGTCCTGGTCGATGCGCTATCCTCTATTGGTCTGGGGAGGGTATAGACTACCACATGCCTCCTCCGATACATGTGGAGTCGCCATCCGCTTCTTTTCACCTGACAGCGAGGAGTTACACTGGGAGAGCATAATGTGAGTGGAGGTTTGCGCTATCTCCCCCAGATTCCCTCCCCGCTGAACAGTTGCCCCGACCAACCAGTAGGAGTCGCTAATGCAACAATCAGGACTCATACCCTCACCGGCTTCCCACCCGTGAACACTGCCAATTGTGTTCATAAGAACGTCTGACCAAGCTGGAAGTACCGCTGCCGGGGATTGAACCCAGGTCTCTGCAGTGGTAGGCGAGTTCTTATACCTCTGTACTACCCAGACGGCCATTAAGTATTAGTTGAAAATAATGCAAACTTAAGTATTATTAGGTTCAGAGCACTGTTGAAACAGATGACGGAACAGTGAAATAATAGGAACTTCTCCTGCTGCTGCCAGCAGGCTCACTGACTTAGTTTCTAGAGAACCACCATAAACCAATGAGTGTGCCCTTGCTTACCAATGGAGGGTATGCATTGATGTCACTTTCCCACCGGAATACGCCCCCTCAGTCGGGACTGAGTGGCAAAACATGCTGCGACATGGCTGTCTCTAGTAGAGGAAACTGCAAAACCCGGAGTAAAACAAACAATTATTTGCTTAAATTAAAGGCAGTTGGACTCGACAGTGATCCTTACAATTTACCAAAGAACCAATAGTCCATGGACATTCAACAAGAAGTATTTTTTCACAGACTGCCGAAAGCTAAAGAAAAGTGAAGCAAATAGATCGCTGCAATTCGCAGAAACAACTTGAATCCAGGCACCGAAACATGGATTTGCGGTTGTTATTTTGTGTCAGGTATGTTGGATTTTTGGGTAAAATCATACCTTAATAATTTATATGCTTGGCTAGCTAACGCTATCTAACCATCCCCCCTTTGTTTGTAGAACACAAGGCTCATCATCCTGGATGTTTTTTAATAAATGCTGACAAAAACTTTACAGTTACACAGAATATAAATGAAAGATGCTAAATATTTAATTGATGAGTAGTCAATACAGTACATAACTTAAGGTATGATTTTACCCAAAAATCCAACATACCTGACACAAAATGACAACCGCAAATCCACGTTTCGGTGCCTGGATTCCAGTTGTTTATGCGAATTTCAGCTATCCATTTGCTTCTCTTTTCTTTAGCTTTCGGCAGTCTGAAAAAAGATTTCTTGTTGAATCTATTTGTACAGTCAATCGCACAACAGCTCTTTCCCATTTTAGATGTGTTTTTTGTGTTTTCGCAGCATTCAAGCTGAACCCCACTCAGTAGTCTTTCTGCCACTCAGTGGGTGTAACCGCAGTGACTTCCACTTATTGTGACGTCATGTGCATACCCTCTATAAGCTTGCTAGCTGACAAAAAACATTAGTCAAACATTTCTGCTAACCCTAACCCAGCATGCCACAAACCCACAAGGACAATACTAAACTAAAAATATTAGCAGTCAAGATAAATAGCTATACTTAGCTAATGTTAACCATTTTGAACACAGTAAAGCAGCTATACATTTATTTTCACTGACCACTAAAAACAGTTAACTCTGGAAGGTAATAATAAATGTCTGTCTAAACTAAAATGGGTATAAGTCTGTTTTCTAAATTTGCCTGAGTCAGTGAATTTGTTCATCCTTACATTTAACCAACCTGATTTGATCAGTGTCAGTGTTGACAGAAACAGGCTGCTTTGATAAGGCACTTTCAAAAATGTTTCTTACTACAGTACATATTTTGTGTATATGCACGTATGTCTAATAGAGGAAGTAAGAGTGAACCTTACTGATCTATCATCACTTTTAAAATGATTTTGCCCATAACATTACAAAAAAAGCTCAAATTTCACTGAACATTGCCCTGAATATTAGTGAGTGGAGGGGCAAAGGGTAGGATGACCCCTCCATAATTACAGTTACCCATTGTAATTATGGAGGGGTCATCCTACCCTTTGCCCCTCCCCTCACTCGGCACCGGTGATACTTTCTGTCAGTCAGAGCTACATGAGTGTGCCTACTGTTATGTTCTCCATGTTTAATAAATTACATAGAATATAGGAGATACAAGAAAGGATTTTGCTTTGTAATTACAAGCTCTAGGTTCGCTTTAGTCACATTTTGAATGATTCAACAGCAATTGTGGCAAAATAGCAAATTCCATGGTTGTTATCTATTATTTAAACATTTTTTCTCTGTTTTCTTTTGTTGACCAGCAGCTTGTTTCATGAATGTTGTAACATGTAAGCTAAGACCTATGAAATGCAAGAGATTTCTCCTGGTCTTTTTGGAGCGCTTCACGTAGAATTTGGAATTGCATGCCACAAACGCATGTTGCGAAGCTCGTTCATGTAGGCAATCAGTAAATTGATGTTCTCATCGTTCTCATACCCCCTGCTCGTTTTGGTTTTGTATTGACCTTTAGCATTTGTCCACAACATTGCAGTACTCCTCTGCTCTATCTGGGCTGGCCACAGGTGTCAGGAGCCAAAATTTTACATTACATTACAAGCATTTAGTAGATGCTCTTATCCAGAGCAACTTACACAACTTTTTACATAGCATTTACATTGAATCCATTTATTCAGCTGGATATATACTGAAGCAATGCAGGTTAAGTACCTTACTCAAGGGTACAAGGGCAGTGTCCTAGCGGGGACTTGAACCTGCAACCTTCAGGTTACAAGACTGACTCCTTAGTCCTTACCCATTATACTACACTGCCGCCCAAGGGGTATGGAGGGTAGAATAATTAGGCTTGCAGTTATATTAAATTGGAATTATACATTGTAAAATAAAAATGTATTTACAGTGATTTCTTATATACTATTAGATCTAATATAGTCTACACTTTATAGTAATTTTAGGTGCTTTGCTATTTGTAGTATTCAAATTAAACCTACCCACTGTCACCCAGAAGTCATCCATCAGTAATGTCACATGTGGCTAAGCAGTGACACAAATCACAAATTCAAATGTAGCAGTTGTATGTGCTCCCAGGGTATTTAACCATCTAATGCTCTATAATTGGCTTCACATATGACATGCACTGTACATTTATGAAGTGGTACCCTCTTCTATTCAAAATTAAACAAAAATTAAATTCCGAGAAAGGTTTCCAGTCTAGATACTTATGGAACATTTTCTCTTAATATGCTGATGTATTCATGAGTACAGCTCACTGAAGCAATTTTACCGGTTAAGAAATTGTTTGACCCACCATCGGGCCGTTCAAAAATTCCATTACATTTTTATTTCAAACAGGGCTGGGGAAACACATTTGAATATTTACTATTAGAATGACTTAGGACCCCCTAACCTTTTGTTTTACTTTATTCAGGGGGATCACACCCTCAAAACCCCCTTTCCATTGCAACCTGAATAGCTATTAACCACTTAGCGCACACCACCTAGTGGTCGGCGTGCCTAGATTGTTCAACTCAGACATTCATTGCTCCTGCAACCAAAGTATGAATTGAAAACAGAAACGCTTTGTTATAGTTTCATTTGTAGACAATACACGATAACTATGCCGAATACGGAGTTTCGCGGCACTACCATTGTCGCTCTGGTTGTTCATTTAACAAGCACCCCCTCCCTGCAGTCTCATATGAATATGAACTCATCTAAATTAGTATTGTACAAATGTCTTTCTTCATTTAATCCATTTTTCAAGAGGTGTTCACATCTGGAATTATAAAGCTTTAAATAGGGTACCCCCTAAATGGATGAGGATTGGCCAGATTTTGCATGTGAGCTAAGGGGTTAATGTTAGTGGTGATTAGTCTAGTATTTATGAAGAGAATCTACTACGTAGACAAACATGGCCACACACCCATTTCTGTCAAAAATAAGGTTGATTAAAGTAATCTCGAAGATCTCCGTTTCATTGTCATTGGCAGAATCAATGGAGATAAGCAGTACTTGCAGGTGTGTTTTTGGACCTCACTTCCCAAAGATCCAAACAGTGTCGCCTGTGTGACGTCAGTCAGTTGGCACCTGGGCCACGCCTCCATAACAATTCAAGGTCACCAGTACACATGAAAGCAAAAAATAAATGTCTTCTGAGATGGTAACTATAACACTATTTACTGAATAAAAAATGGTTGTTATAAAAGTAACATTATGTACATACTCATTCATTGTCTAACATTAGGCTAACTTATTCTGATCATTATAATATATTGATGAACTTGATGGCAATGTAAATAACGGTAACGTTAAGACCAGTTCAGATCAGTGATTCACAAGGAGACGAAACGGTTTTAGAATGTTGCAGAGAAAATTTCAGCAGTGTGAACTGGTTAGTTGCAGAGCCTCTGAAGCCTGGGGTCTCAAAAGACCCACCTTGTCAAATCGCCAAGTTTTAGAACGTTTACAATCAGACGACTTGGAATTTTGCAAGTTGCATCCAGTCTCGTTGCGAATAATTGATCTGAACTGGCCTTTAGTTAGCTACATTGCAACGTTACAAGGTAGCATTGAATTCGAGAGACGGTTTGCGAGGTCGGTACCGGTCGGTAGCGTTAGCTAGCGTTTTGTCTGTTAGCTGACATTAGATTATGTTAATTACATTAGCCAGCTAGCTAACGTAACATTACCTGATATGAGAGATGGCTATTGTGCGCAACGTTGTCTAAACTAATGTTGCCTTTCTTGACATGGTCCGGTAGCTAGTGTTAGCTGTGCAAATAGCTATGTAATTTAGTAATATTACATTGTCATCAAATGTAATACGAAATCTACATCAACAAATAATATGACCTCTCATGTTACACAAAAACATTTTCGGGTTCCAAAACCCCCCCCCTTCTCTGTTATAACGCTAGCAGACACCGAAAAAAAAACAGTACGCCGCTCACACACAAAGCCTGTTGTGTTAGCTCCGCCTACCCTCTCTGGCGGACCAACCAATGATGGGTGATGGAAAACGCGTCACTAACGGGACGGGAATTCCCCGGGAATGTCGCCACAGACACCCAGTTCATAATACTTGGTAATACTGCAAATGCAAGGGCTTTCATCAGTGGACCATAGGCTCAATAACTATTGTGTTACCTCATTCAGCGATAGATAGTGACTTAACAGACATTTATTTAAATGAAAATCTTCAAGATTATTACTTTAAGCAGCTGTATTGCTGGTCACATGAAAAAGAGCTTCAATTTCACTTACAGCTGCATGCACACATATGTGAAGGCCATCCTTCCCTTTTCATCCCATAAAATCGCTGTAAAGCCTGTAATTTGAAACTGTGACTTTCAAATACAAATGGAACATAGAAGACAGGTACTGAGCAGAGAAATGTTTGTTTAAATTGTGATCTAGATGACTTCAAAGAACCAACCGTGCTGTCAGTCTCAGGGAGTGAGTCCTCCCAGTGGGTAGAAGGCTTATTAATTTGCATTGGTTAATAGGCCCATCATCCTCAGAATGTCTGCCCCTTTGTCTCCCTCCTGGTGATCTGGGAGGGTCCCAGAGGGCTTAACTGTAACACCCAGATTGAGCCCCATGTCTTTTATGTTGGCCAGCCACGCAATGCAACATTCCCTCTTAAGCTGATTAGCTGCCATTTTGCTTTAATCTATTCCTTCTTTTCCTCTTCCTCCCCTACCTCTTCCCTTGTAATTCCAAAGAAAGCAAATCATTTTAGTATAGTTTGTCCTGTTCCCTCTGTGGCGGGAACTTTTGGTTCTTTTTGCAATGTAAAATAGTTTCAAAATTATTTGTATTGCCATTCTCATCCCTGCAGCTTGCTATGACTTGTGGTGCAAAGTCAATTTGCCTTGACCTGCAGAAAGTAGTAGGCTAATGCTGCTAATGCTGTTCCTCAGAGGGAAGTCACAACTTTGGATAGGTTCTTGTAAGCTTGGATGGGGGCTATTGAAAGGGGCAAGTTTTTTTACGTTGCCATGTGTGGAGTGGACATGGTTAGACACTTGTCTGAGTCATGTGCATCCACTGTACCTGCTCTGGATCCATCCTCTTGGCACCTCTGCATGAATTGAATAGCCCAACCAATTATGACAAAGAACTTTACTTTAATCTACAACTTCATAGCAGGCCATTAAAAAAAGACAATCATAGTCATTTTGACCATCAAATACTACCCAGTATACCTGGTTCTGAAATCCAGCGTGCTGTAACACTGAACAAAATATAATGTTGTAAGGGACTAAAAATCCCCCCTGACCCAAACCGTCCTCCCCAAACCACCAGATGATTTTCAGCTAATTGCTGTAGCACTATAGGAGCACTGCACTTCAAAAGAATCCACATTCTCCTCTCTCTCACATAACCCCTCCCCTTGGCCACCCCAAACCCCTGTTTCTCAAGTCTGCAGGAGTGCAGAGGTTGGGTTTAAGACCTGCAGAATGAGGTCTTAAGAGCCCTGAATGGTACAGAAGCATTTGCCTGTGATTAGAGTGGTAAGAGTAGGAGGGTGCTGTTGTCTGCTATGAAAAGAAAGCTTGTAGCTCATTAAGCACTGCTGTGGATTAAGTTTGTCTGCCATTGTTCACACAGAAGGTACCGGAGCTGTGCCCCAGAAGATGGTGTGCCTCCCTTTCTTTTGGACCAGGCTCCACCCACCTTGCCCTTCATTCTCTAGCCCTCTAAAGATCTATAATGGTCTCTCTGTGGTTGGTAGGTTGTTAAGTAAAGGAATCTTTTCTCATTAGAGGATTTTTTTATTCCCTCCTTCACGCTCTCCTTTGTGGCTCAGCCTGTTCATTACAGGCTCAACCTCCTTTTAGATAGACCTAAAAAAGTGAAGGAAAGAACTGAAGGGAGGACAGAGCAGGGCAGAGGAGCAGGGTGGGGAGAAGTGGCCCACCAATTAGTTTAGGCATATTTGTGCTGTAGACACGGCCCATTCTAAAGGTTCCTTTCAAAGGAACACAAACCTTTTTTCTTTCTTTTTCCAGCAGGCTCCATTCTTCATTTGTAAGTAAAATCCTCTTTCATTATCCCGATGCGCTCCATGAAACAGTGGTCGTCCATTAGAGATGCCTTTGGCAACAGGGCCACTTTGATCAGGAATGAAAACAAAATTATCAATTGAGTTTTCTTCTTTTTTCCTCCCTTTCCTGCATGTGTTTGGTTAACATGCCCCCACTTTTATGATTTGGTTTTTAGGTTCTGAAGGAGAGGGGAGGTGAGGGAAAATGTACTTTCATGTTTCATTCGAGTTGCAAACATAATAGCGTAAAAAGGCTCCAATTCTTCAGCTGAATTCAGTCACCTGCTTTTCTTCTTTCTGTTTTGAAGTCTTTGTTGAAAATGATAGTAGAAGTGTCCTGCATGCACAGGAAATTTTCAGCAATCCTAAATGGTAAAAGGATGCTCATAGAAAAAACCTTTACATTCATGTTTGTATGTTAGTATTGCATAATTGTCATGTTGTTATTGCAATGATATGGAAATGGTGTAATCGGGTAGATACCTGGGGTTGGTGTTAAAGTACTCCAAATGTATTAAAAAAAAAAAAAAAACTAAAATTCTATATTGAATTATAATTTAATATGGGTTTTCCTCCAAAAAATGTTACTGAAAATGTAGTAGCATCTCTACACCTTTACCCTCATTTACCCTCAATTTCTTTGTGAAACCCTTCGAGTTATGCATGAGATTATCAAAGCAGTCATCGGTAAAATGTGCAGTATAAACATGGATTTCCCCTATGCTGTCACATATATTCACATGATTTTTATCATCAAACTTCACCCAATTTTGTTTTGGAATTTGGTAATGAGTGGAACAAAGTTCTTACCTCGGGATTGCATCCTAAAACTGCGCAGTCACTAACTAGTCAGCTTCAGCATTAAGGTTTCAGTTTACCTCATCACTTCCCTGTAATTTGCATATCTTTGCATAGTGGACTGTGATAGGTTTGACATATTTGTGACATCACAAATTTTGCTTGTATATGCATGCTTACCACTCAGATTTCAGGGAAGTATGGAGAAGCTCTCCATCTACAGTGGAAAAATGTGAAAAAGGTGTTGCTCTGGTGACAAGTTCTGTGCAAAAAGTCATCTTTATAGTGAAAGTCAGGCTTCCAGGAGAAGTTAACTATAGAACACGTTTTTGAGTGGATGGTGGTCTTTAAGTTTAATGTAGGCAGTGCTGAAGTTGCATTCAGGATTAGACTTAAATTAATGTTGTTGTGTTTGGGGATGGTTGAATGTGGCTGAAAGATTCAGGTTGCAGTTAAGGTTTCAGGTGGGCAGAGATGTGGGTTAGGTTTAATTAGGGTGAAGTTCGGGATAAGCAGTTTGCATATCCTAAAAACTCATGTTAATAACTATTTAACAATGTGCATGGGCAAATTAGCTTATTATAGAATTTAAAAACTTTTCTAAATTAATTAATTTCATGCCCAGGTGGGGCTAAACATGTCCAGTTCCTACACTAACATATCCAGTTGACTATTTATAGCCATGTTCATGTTCAATTTCCACTGTCGGCTCAGGAGAATGGTGTCACCAGCCAGCTTCTTTTCACACCGCAGCTAATAGCCAAGCTTTCTTAGTTGAGTCAGAGGAAGACATCTCATATGTGGCTTTGGTATGTGGTCCATGGACACTGAATCGACCAGCAGGAGTCACGAGATTGTGATGAAATATGGACCTCTAACTGAACCCTCCCATACCTTGGCCACCCAATTGCCAATTGTGCATCGCCCAATGAAGCTACTGGCACAGTCCAGATTCAGTCTGATACTGTCAGGATCATCCATGCACCACCACATGGTGCCTTAACAAAATCAGCCACCCAGCAGCCTGGAACAGGTTTGTTACAAGTTTAAATTCAGTTATTGTTGGAATTGTGGCTACTTTCAGTTTGAGTTAAAATTTTGGATTTGAACTTATCCTTGCCAAAGGCGTTTTTCTGTTATACCGTATAGTGCTATTTTTAAACAACATATTATAGAAGAGACAGCAATGTTTTGTAATTTTGTAGTGTAAAGATAATGTTCCACACATAGTAAACAGATAAAGTCCCATGTGTATCTGCACCTCTGACTCAGACTGCACAGGCCTCTAGTAAATCCACTAGTGTAAATGCTTTTGTGGATTATTTTCCAGAGCTGCTTACACAGCTTATACTTTTTTTATATACAGTCTGTTCATAGAGTTGGAAATTTATTGAGTCAATTCAGGTTAGCACCTTGCTCATGGGTACCCACAGCAGTACGATTGTACCTGCAAATCGAACGTGCAACTTTGGAGTAGCAAGCCCTGTTTCCTAACCATTATGCTACACTGCTAACCAACTATTTACTTTTTGGGGTTGTTAGCAGAGCAGAATACAGTTTACACATTGTTTAATACTTTGACTGTTCAACTGCTGGAAATTCCCTGATCCAGATCATGTTATATCGGTCTTATATACCTTCCTCAAAGGCACAGCAGCAGTGCCTTGCCTGGGATGGGAATTAAACCCAAAACCTTGCAGTTACAAGACCAGTTCCAAAATCATTATTCTACATTGCCAGTTATGATTTCAGCTGGCATGGAGATATTCTGACAGTTGTAATGAGGTTTTATTTTCACATGTAGAAAATGTTTCCAATGTGACACTAATTTTGGGTATTCTGTGTGTGAATTTATTTGGTTTCATGCATGTATTCTCAAAGAGAATTCCTGTTTCCTAAAGCTGCTTTCTTTGATTACATCTCACTGTCAGGGCAGCTCTGCTATCATTTGGTCAGTCCTTACACAAATATCAAAGTGCTCACCGGCGCCTGTGATATCAGACAGTGCCTTGGTCTGTCGGATGTTCCGTTTGAAAATGATACCCTATGTCAACAGGCAGAAAGGATTACTTTTCACATTTTTGGGGACCAATTTATAAGGATGAAAAGAACCACTCTTCGTGAGGCTGTTTGCCTCTCTGCTACATTAGAATCACATTTTGAGATATGGGTTGAGGAAAACATCTCTGCCAAATGGAAATGTTTATGCTGCTGTGGACACCATAGATGGAAGCACATGTCATGAGTAAGACTAAGACATCCTGCCTTGGATAGATATCCTTAAAAAAGCTCTCCTGCAATTTTGTACAAAGAGTGAGCTCACTGTAGCCATTTTTCATTTTAATATGTTTGTATGAAACAGCATAAGAACTTAATTCAGTGCCTTCATTTTATTCATTTTTAGCCTACACCTCTGCAATGTGGGAATCTTTTTTTCATGAAGTTTTTGGCTGTTTTGTGGGGTTCTACTCAGCAATGGAAAACTAGTCACCCTACACATAGCTCCCTCTGGGTGTGCTCATTCCATCAGGGAAGATATAAGTGCGCTCATTTGCTGGTTAATTTTGAATTCTCATAAAGGGGACTAGTAAAACACAAACAATAATGGATCCTTCTAGAACAAGCAAATACAACGGAAGAAAGGAACATTGGAACTGATCATATGGTTTGTATTTGGAACCTCTGGGATGATAAAATCTAAAACCAACCCAGTCAAGACTTCTCATGGGCATGAAGGTATACACATGATGCAATCGAAAGGTCCTGTGGCAGACAGTGAGGTCTGTCTGGGGCTGTCAAAAGAAATGATGAGTCAGTAGTCTTGATACTGACTCTCCCATAGATGGGAACCTGATTTTGGCTTCTCTTTGGGCTACCTAGTAGATTAAACAGGATTTCAGTCATCTCTATAGCTTGACAGAGGGCTAGTGAATGCTAACTTTGCAAGGGCTGTTGATTGTTTTGTTTTTTTTGGAACATGTGGTTTTAGTTGTGAAGAGCCCAACCTATAACACTCCAGTTTCCATTTCTTTTCAGTCTGCAAACCCTCAGCCATAGGTACTGCATCAGATGAATGTCAAGCTAATTTGGACAAGGAGTTGACTGGAGTAGTGAATATTGTAAGGTGGGAAATACTTTGCTGATTGTAATCCTCCCTAGAGGGATAGCAGTTGCTTATTCTGTACTGTAACTGGATGATAAGCCTCCTGTGAAAGAAATAGCCTTTTGAATTTGAAAATGGCAATATATTTATACATTTTTTATATGCAGTGTATTTTGATTGACTGAAGAGTATATTTATTCTATTTTGAATATCATATATTGTCCCACCTTTCAGTAATGACATGTGATTTCAAAAGACAGGTGATGCATGTAAAATAAGTAGAGTATGATCCAAAACAACTGGGAAACTAGAGGATAGAGGGTCAGAACTGACAAATTGGAGAAGCAGACCAGAAAAACAACAAGTTGAGTGACAGCTTAGTCACACAACACCCCCACCCCTCTGGCCTACAAGTTCATTGAACAACCCCCCCCCCCCCCCCACCCTGAACTGAATTACTTTCTATGCCTCTGATATTCAGCTTATGTGCATCTTCATAAAAAAATTATCTGCCGATTAAAAATTAATTTGTGCAATGTAAAAATATGCAATGTTGCATGGAATGATTTCTATGTATGCTCATGCCAAATGACTGTGAAATACACTGAGAAATGTGAAATACATACCATTCTAAGCTTCACTGAAGCTACAGTATATTGTTTGACCTAGCAACTATATTTTAACCCTTTCGTGTATGAATTATTATAAAACAGAGCAATGATTATTCTACATAGTTTTTTTTTTTTTTTTTTACTTCTAAGGACATGTGAAAGAATGTTGAAAAATTGTTGGCTCCATGAAAACATAGGCCACAAATGCAGATAGACGGTTTTTCATACATAGTATAAGAACTAAAGTAATTTTTTGTTTAAAACATAACTTATAGTGCTTCTTGCATCTTACATAACAAGAATATATTTTATTTAACCTGCACCGTTCTCCAGGAACTGAAAGTTTTCAGTTATACTAGAGGTACTTTCTACTTTCTAATGTTTCTACCACCATCCACCATTTTGACCTTCAATGTATCAAAAACAATATATCAAAGCCAATAAAATATAATAATATGGAGCATATTTAGGATTCTGCCCTCAAGCAGTTTGAAGATAAGGAATGTTTTTGACTAGGTAAAACTAGACTTTGAATGCCCTGTCCACTTTAGTGGACACCATGCATGAAGGCATAATATGCAGGACTTTTACCTTGAAAATATTATAAAATAAGCTAGCTGCTGCAATGGTCCAGAAGATACAACGAAGCCAAAAGACAAGCCGACAGGGCTCATTCAAGGACTAGGGTTAACCTTGGAATTTCTTTCCTTATGGCATCAGCTGAAGTTCGCCAAGAGGATGAAAAGCAATGCAGCGTTGGCTTGTTTTCTGTTGGGCCTGTAACATTTAGCTATCCAGGTAGGTTTTCAAATTATATTTACATGTCCTCTTCGTGGTCTCAAGTAATTTATGGGAGAACTTTTCCAGTTGTTTCTAATGAATTTGCATGTCAGTGACACGGTTGGGTAGCCTACTCGGGGTGAGGTGACAGGGCTGAAGACAGAAGAGGAGACTTCTTTGATTGTTAGCAGAAGACCACAACAAGGCTAAAAAAAGGCCTGCATAGTATGCCACCAGTAACTTCAAAGTACTCTCAGGATGATACAAGCCAAATTTTGTGGTAATCTGTCACACGCTTTAGGAGGAAGCCTTTTAAAGGTTTCTAAAATAGTTCAAAATTGTGTATATTATGACTCCTAATCATTTGATATGTGCATGCAAAAATCCTGTGAGGTAGGATTTAAATCTCTACCTCAAAAGCAGCAGGAGATATCATTGTTTGAATATTTGAAATTCAAATGACAGTTTTGGTGACATTGACATACCCTCTACGAATCTACTAAGTTTCATAGGTTTCATTTTTTACTCACGTGGTTATGCAAAATTGGGGACAGAGAAAAATTCTAATAGCATTTACAAAAAATGGCAATCCAAGATGGTGGCAACATATAACATTCTGATATATGTTCCAGATGAGGAAATTGATCACTATTGCAAGTTTTAAATGTCTAAAAGGCAGCAGTGAGTTTTCATGAATGTATCATTAAAAAAACCCTGCTCTATAGCCCCACCATGTGATTCAATTGGGCCTATACGTTGGGCACTGGATGTGTGTGCCCATATGACTAGTAAATTTCATCAATTTCTGTCAAACCATTTGGGAGATACTGGCAGTTATTAGAAACTTTTAATAACTTTTGGTCGAAGTACACTCATGGTACATGCCAAATTTTGTTCAGATCCGTTCAGGTAGTCATGGAGGAGATATTTAAAATGTTTTCTTTTTTTGTGGTTTTTTTTTTTTTTTTTCAAAAAATTTGAAATGGTGGAAAATCCAATATGGTGTAAATTAATGATTTGTTTTGCCAGACCTAAGGATTACGGAGATGAGAGTCATGACTCTAGGCCAAACCATTCAAGTTATGGGCAAAAATGTAATGTCAACTTGCCTGTCAGTGGCGCTAAAGATGTGGATGAACTAATCCCAGACTTGGTGTGTATCTTGGCCTGTTCTCCATCAATGTGGCAAATTTCACAGAAATCCACCTAGCAGTTCTATGGGCTGCCATAGACTCTCATGGCAGAAACTATAACAATAGTGGAAAATTCTTACAATAGGTGCCTACACACTGTTGATGCTTGGCCCCAAACAGTAATAATAATAGCAGCAACAGTAGCTGCAGTAGTAACAAAAATAAAATTTGATATTAATATGAAGAATAATAAAAATATTTGCACTTTAAAATGAAAGCACTGAGTTTAGGACTGTGACACTACTCTGCAGGATGAGGGCTGAAAATGGCTGACTACTCATATGTGAAACTGAGAGTCAGAAGAAAAGGTCAAAGTGGAAGTAGAGAGAAGTGCACTTAGAGATTTTGCTTGTGATTGACACAGTGTATTTCCGTCACCGCGCATCTGTTAAAAGGGACCAGCTCGGCCGTGCCCTTTGCAGTTTGAGGACCTGTGTCTGTCTAAGCTATTGTTTCAGCACATTGGCAGTGGTATTGTCTTTCAGAGTGCTCATTGCATGAGTTTAGTGCACCTGTCTCAGATTCCAACCTCCTGGTGGGATTGCATTTGCTTGGCCTGCTCTGGTATGGTCCTGTTAATGGTATTGGTATTGGTGTCGGAAACTCATTTTTGTTTTCTCAAAACTCCAACCACTCCTGCTTTCTTGTACACTAGACATTTTAGATGGCAGTGGCTCAGAGCTTGGTGGGGTGGGGGGGAAGAGTTTAGAGGGTATGATGGGGGGGGGGTTGTGAGTTTCAAAGGCGAAGCCGAAGGGCCAGTATGTGAGATATGTTAATTCACCAAAGCCCTCTCCTTCATGTGATCTACAGTTTCATTAAAACAGCTGTGGTCCTTGGACAGACAAGAGGGTGGGGGAGTCAGGGACATGTGCCTCTTTTTTCAGGATATGAGGGGAAGGGGTGTATTTTCCTGAAATGTTCTTGTTATTGTCCAGCTAGAGAGACAGAGGGCAGTGGTGGGCACAGGCAGGCAGTAGTCGTCTCCAATGACTGATTTAGAGGTCACATAGAGGCTATTCAGGCTGTCCCACACAACCTGTGCCCCTTTCATTGATTTTTCCAAGAACCCAACACCACAGTTTGAAAAATGTTTTAAGAGAGATTATATTGGTGAGAACTGGATATAGATGATATGGAATCCTCCCATTCACTGGGAAGCCTGAGCAAGTGAAAAAATCACTGAATAGCCTGTACTGTATTCTCATTAGGAAATTTAATATCGTATTTTATCCTGAACAAATTAGGTGTGAACAAGGCAGGAAGTGGTTACTGCCTCAGACAGGAAGCGCAAGATGCACTCTGATTGCTAAAGGGAGGAGGCCCAGGCTGTTGACTAAATCAAACCTTTTAGTGGCCGCCTGTGCCACAAGTACTGTAACTTGAGACTGTGCCCCTGTTTCAACTGTCAGCTATGAGAGTTCCTCTCCAGTGGCTGCCTAGATTTTCTTACATGTAACCCATGAGATCGGACTCAGAGGCCACAAATCTTTTTTAAACTCATGTTCCTGTTGTTAATAGTCCTCTTTAGACATTTGGTCCTTTTTTAACGCTCATCTTCGGTAATATAGTGATTATATGATTATGTCAATATTCATTGTTCCTGATAAGTTTCACATTCTTGTCCTGTTTAGCAAAAAGATAAATGACAGATTCACGTTGGAGCTCATGTATATGGCCTCGATTTGGCTATTCTCTTTTTATTTTGAAGGGATTTAAAAACATTAACACATAGATTGACAAAATAGCCTTTTTTGCCTAATTGTTAACATATGACCAAAGCTATTATATACATCTGTATTCAGAGAGGGGAAATACATTTGAGCCCAGTTCAATGAAAGGGTTGGTGGTAGGACAGTCTACCATAGTGACTGCTCTATTTGTGTCAAAACTGCAGAGTTTGTGACAGGAGACACTGCCCCTTACTGGCCTACTCACACCACTCTACACTCCACCCAATTCTTCAGCTGCAAGACCATATAGCCGTGTCTGGGCCTCCAGTTATAGGAAGGCCAGCTGTGCATTGTTGGAACACACATTATATAAGCACAGGCTGCAGTTCATTAGCAGAGTACAGCTGTGGCGCTTGGACCCTGTCACCTTGGACTAAGGTTTTAGGAGGAATACCTGAGGGCCGCATTCTTATATTTCTCAGGGCGAGACAAGTGGAATGACCTATTTTGCATCTTAGATATTTAGATATTTACAGCAACCTCATGCTTTCTTTTGTTTCCTGGTAACACACTTTCAGTCTGTAATTTAAAAATCTTGTTAGCAACCAACTGATAACCTGATAAAAGAAAGCCTTCTGTAACCTGAGGTGTTGCATTGAAAATATTAAAGTTTACATTTTTTTATTAATATTTTTGAATACAATGGGTGGATTGGTGGGGGTGGGGGGGTGGGAGGAGGTGTCCTGAGAAAGCATATTTAATCCACATGTGCAGGGCAAGGAGCTACGCTTTTAGCACAGAACATTATTTTGTGCTTGTACTTCACCAATTAGACAATGCAGATCTGTAAAAAATATATATAGTTGTTCTCAAATGAGATTTAAGCACCCCAATTTATGTTGCCTCTATCTGTTGTAGCTCCTCATAGATAAATTTATGCTCAGATAAATAAAGTTTGACAACATAACTGAAGATGTTATCTGTTTCATATTCTGAAAAATTCATAGCTGCTGTTTAATTCATTTGAGTTTTTTTGACATCCTGAAAACTGAAGTTTTTAGACTGCCCACTACCAAAGCATTTGGTATTTGTCATTGCCGTGGATCAACAATGAAAAAATGTATTTTATTGCTTCTACATGGATATACTCTTTTTCATTACCTTTCTTCCTCTACTGTTAACGTCTTGACTAACAGAGCAGTCCCAAACTTCCTCTGCATTAACAAATGAGAATGGAGTGTTTGCATGTCCCCACATATGATTTCCTATTCATGTGTCTTGAATAGAAACTTTAAATTTCATCATTGGTCAAAATTGTTATACCCCTCAGTCATGAGGAGAAATTGTTTTTTCTTTTCTTTTTTGTGAGTAGCCTGGTATTTGAACCAGCCAGCAGTGCAACTGTTTAGTGGACTACCAATCAGTTAACATGAAGTGAATATACATACAGAGCAGGCTGCATCAGACCTCCTGCCCTATTTAGAAATGACATAAATGTATAGACTTCACAGCACATCTGTTGGCCATATAAACCCTTTCAATGTAAGAAAGAAGTGATTGAATGTATTATTTAAAGCAAGTAAATACTTTTTAAGGATTTTTGATGCACAGTGCAGTCGGATAAGTTGGACATGTCAGGCTCATTCAGACATGACTCTGGAAGAAAGCACTTCATGTGCAGCTCCACAGGCCACGCGGTAGTGCCAATTGACAAGCAAAGGTTGCAGATGCATGATGAGACATCATCACCCAGATGGCTGAAACCCTTCATCCCTGCGTAAAAGATTCGATGCTGGACTGTTGGGCTCATCCATGCCTTGCAGTCCTGTATCAAATCCTAACCCTGACTCCTGTTTTTAATACTGTTTAATGCAGTGGTCTCCAACCCTGGTCCTGGAGAGCTACAGGGTCTGCTGGTTTTTGTTTTCACCTTAAAATCAGCACCCAATTGAGACCCAAGACACCAGGTGAGTTGAGTTAACTGTGTAATCAACTGCTTTAATTGATTCATGAAGTGCAGAGTCACTATAAAAACCAGCAGACCCTGTGGCTCTCCAGGACCAGGGTTGGGGGACGGGGAGTTTGTTCCACCACTGGGGAGCTAGGGTGCAGAAGCTCTGTGATCCCTTTGGGTGGATGGGAGGGGTTACAAGGTGCCCTGCTGCCGCAGAGCGGAGTGGTCGAGCAGGCACATAGAATCGAGTCATGTCCTGCAAGTAGATGGGGGCTGTCCTGTTGGCAGCAGTGTAGGAAAGGGTCAGGGCTTTGAACCAGATCCTAGCCAGTGGAGTGATCGCAGCATAGTAGTGGTTCATAGTAGCCTGCTTTGTTAGAATTGATACCACTCACAAATAAACTGAGTGTCTTTCAAGAGACAAAAATCATTTTATTCATTTTTGGAGAGGGTTTGTGTAGGGTTTTGGACTCCTAGATATGTTAGACTCCTATGGCCTGTACTGATGAATAGGTAGAATTTACCACTTGGAAACAATGCAGAAGTTAGTTTCATAAGTCAAAACAGTTGATTTGTGGTGAAATGTATGATTATGTTATGATTTACTACAATGCACAATTTATACATTTTGGACAGATTTTTGAGACATACTTTTTTTTTCATCAATCTTTAGTAGTTCTGCATATCACCCTCAGATGTAGCTCACTTGTGGTTAAGGAGTTTATGATCCAGGACATATAGTTTTACATGTTTTTGTATGCAATACGTTATCTCTCAAACTAAAGGAGAGAGACTTCATTTTTGCATTTGTTGATAATTGCATTTGTAGCACTTTATTTCTGCCCTAAGTAATAAATAAAGACTAATCTAAGTTAGTATTGTAAATGGTACAGAAGTCTTGCTTCATTTAAACCATTTTCCAAGTCTCTGTGATGCTCACAACTGGAGTTAAAATGCCTTAAATATAAGGCCCCCTAAATGGGTGTGGATTGGCCAGATTTGACATCTGTGCAAAGGGTTCAAGGTTACTGAAGTACAATACTTTGCTGAATGGTACTGTAAAAAAAAGTAGGTTTCTTCTCAGAATTTTGGTTACACGGCCATTTTCCTGTTGCATATGCTGCCGCATCACCGTTCTGTGAGGTTCTTCTCCCATGAAGTCTGGCTGTGCTTTGCAGCCCTCACCTCCGGTAATCCGTAAATAATAAAAGGAAATCCTTAATGCAGGGTCAGTCCACAGGCCCACATTATAAATCTCCCCAAAATCTTCCCTCAACTTACAAACCAGAGTCTGGCAGCGAGTGGGAGAGATGGACAGAATGAAGGAGGGAGGGAGTGGGGGGTGGGGGAGCGGGGGGGGGGGGGGGGGTGGTTGGGGGTGGATACGGCTAAATGAAACCATGGAGTTAAATGACAAATATGGAGCTGTTGCTCTGAGAGAGCAAATTCAGGCCTGAAATCTTAGAAGTTAAATTTAAATCGGATTTCCTCTGTCGAAATATCATAGCTTACATAGCACATATAATTTAACATTGTCACTATTTTTATGACACTGCCAATTTACATAATATACATAAAGATAAAATGTGCATTACTAATTTGCTGTACTTATACGTACTAGTTTGCATGTGGACTTTTTCTGTACACAATCTACTAACATGCTGTGCATCACATTAAATAATGGCACCTAACACAGAAAGTAGCTTTAACAGAATAACATTGGCACTATGTTTATGCTGCTGAATAAAAATAGATTAAACTTCAGTAGATCACACTACAGTAGCCATGGGAGTTAATGGCTGTATACATGCACTGTTACCTTGTAGTTTTACAGAAGTATAATACTTGTGTTCATAAAACTTTGACCAGAGTGACTTTCCTTGCTTACTTTTTTAACAGAAAAGTACAGGAAGTTGTTTGCACAGTTGCTTCTAGTTTTCTAGGTTGACTCATGTAAAGTGAAGGTTATGGCACTAACCTTACTGCAGCTCTGTCCTGTTTCAGCCTGCCAGCCACTGCCCTGCCTTAAGCACATGTTCCATTTTAATGTGGCCCAAGAGGTCCATTTGTTCATGTCTCATCTACCACTTAAAGTGCTTTGAATGCTTTTTGGAACTTAAGGTGCAGAAAGCCTATGGCAGATTATGCTACATTTATGATCTTATAGTCAAACATATTTAAAAAAAGGACTTTGTACCAAGTTTAGAATAATCTATTTGTTTTGTTTACTCAATTTCTGTTGTTTTTTTTTTAGTTTTAATGAATGATTTCTAGAAAAAAAAGGTTTGGTCTGGCTTAGACCACTGGACTGAAAAAGTTGAGCTCAGATACAACTGTGGATGAGCTAGAATGATAGATGATGATCTAATATATTTGTTTAATGTGTTTCATATCAGCTAATTAGTTGTTATTTATCAATCATTTAATGAAGTACCTGGTACTTTCCTGCTACTGACATGTTTTTTTGCAGTGATATAGATATACATATGGGCCAATGACATGACATTTTTGCAGTGATATAGATATACACATGGGCCAATGATGTGACATTTTGAGTCTAGATTAAATATTTTAAAAATAACTATTCAAATGTGGACATATTGTGTTGTGTAGCTGTACTCTTTCTCCTTTATTAAACTTCAAACGTGTTTAGGGTGGCATGTTCATAAATTCAGGGATGTTTACCCTCTTAAAGTACAAACATGTACATGCTGTACAAGTGTCCGTAGGTATATCCAAACAACAAAAATGTAATATATCATAATCAATCTATTAATTAATTACCCTGCTTTTGAAGATATATAACTATGTACTACAATATGGTTCAGAAATATATTTTTGTCAGGGGACCATTTATGTGTGTGTATCTAGGAGCGATATGTAAAAAATAAATTTAAAAAACCCAAAATGTTACCAGTTCTGTACTGTTAATTACCAATAAAGAGATCTTAATCTTATACATATACATAAAACCTCTAGAGCAGTGGTTCTTAACCTTGTTGGAGGCACCGAACCCCACCAGTTTCATATGCTCATTCACCGAACCCTTCTTTAGTAAAAAATAAAATATGATTGCAGACTGCAGACTAGACTGAGGGGTGGACCTCTGCGGCGGAGGCTCCACCGAACCCCTGAGACCGACTCACCGAACCCCTAGGGTTCGACCGAACCCAGGTTAAGAACCACTGCTCTAGAGGCTTCATGTTGCTGTACAAGCTGTTTGGAGTTACTTGACGTGTATGTTCCTGAGACCATGAACCCCCTATAACTGCTGTTGTAAGCTGGCATTCCAGAAATTTCCCTATATATTTATGTCACAAACGTATACTGAACCTGAAATTATTTTTTTTTAAAGTGAAAAGAGTGAACTGTCCTTTTAAAGAGAGCTGAAATTCCTAACTTTTTTTGTTTGTTTGTTTAATTAGGTTATGTTTTTAATGAAATCAATACCATCATATCCTACCTAGTGAGGCCATTTGGAGAAATGAGTCAAGCAGCACACTGCAGGGACATGTGGAGGTGAACAGGACTGGGGTAGCATTCATCCACAGGATTAAAGAGGCTACATTTGGCTTTTGTGTCTTTTTGGCATTCTTCCTTCTTCCCAGTAGGCTTCTTCAAACATGTGTGCTAACACAGCAATACCAGTTTAAACAGGAATTAAATGTGTACTACAATACACAAGAAAAAATGTACATGTTCAGAAAATATTGCTCATTCCAAATGTGTTCAACAGGTGCAGCCTAATCAGTAATGCCTGATAATTAGCTGGCAACATGTTAAGTTTTATCACATAACATATCATTTGTATGAACAGTTCCCTCCAAAATTATTCACACACTTGATAAAGATGAACATAAAAAGAAAAAGGTACGGTGCTGTTTCAACCTCTTAATGCAATGTCCCTGGTGGTCGGCACGCCAGCATGCCTATATTGCTCAATTCAGACATTCTGTGCTCCTGCAACCAAATTATGAGTTGAAAACACAAACTCGGTGTTCTAGCTTTATTGGTGGAAGATTCAGGACAACTATGCCGAATGCGGAGTTTTGCAGCGCCACCATTGTCGCGCTGGTCGTGCATTTACCAAGCACCCCCTCCCTGCAGTCTCATCTGTAACTACACCCCCCACGCATGACACACTGGACAATAGTGTTGATCTGGGCATACATGAAAACATTATTTTACCACTAAAAATTTGTATTCCGTCATAGCAACAAGATAAAGACAACCATAGCCGAAGATATGCCAGTACAGCTGTAAAAAACACTGCTCACTGAACACTGAAATAAACAAAATGAATTTTTCAAAAATTATGGCATGTCATTCTACTGCAACTAAATAAAGAATAAATATACAACCTTATCATTGGTTTTACGCGTAGAGATGCCCCTTTCCAGACAGAGTGGTCATATATTGTCTTGGGTAATCCGTTTGTGAAATATACGCTCATTTGTAGGGTTGGGCCGATGTAAAGATTTTCAAACCGGTTTGATATTAAGCCAAATACCGGACCGGACCGGTAATACCGAATTTTACCACTAGGTGTCGCACATGACTCAGCCGCTCCCGAGTGGAACTGACACGCCAATTTTGATCCGGGCTGCAAAAATTATCCGGGTGACGCAATGACATTCTAAAACAGCTGTTATACCCATTGTGACGTAGTTAACGTTTTGTTACAGCGTCTGTTGCTATGCCGACGCTGCCAGCCTTCATACATTCTGTTGCATAAAGATTCTAAGACAACTCAGCAATTTATCTGGTTTAACGGGTTATTTTCCAGCCTGAAATGCGATCCTATTAGTAAATGGCTACACATGTCATCTAACTTGCAAGTAGTTGACTATCTCCCTGGATAATGTTTTTAACAGAAAATAATAATAATAAATGTGATTTTATCCACTGAAATGGCTATACAAAAAGGCAAAATAAATGTTGTGGTCGCGATCGCCGTCGCACACAGCACTCATACGATGGTATGCACTTACAGCTAGCTAGCCACTGCAGCATTTTCAGGAATATGAGCATGCAGCTGAAATCCTCTACGGAAAGCAACCTCACAGCGATATCATCTACGATAGTGTTGTGCTTCACTTTGGGGGCTTATTCCGCTCTTACAGCTCGTTTCCAGCCCAAACCACTGCAAAGAGAGCAAACTTTTTAAATAGTTTTTTTTTTGCACTCAGACACTAGTGGCTCCGTTTATAAACAAACATAATATTATGTTAATCACTCTGCCATAATCACATAAGCATATTACTAATGCAATACAAGTTGGATTTAGTCCCGTCGGCACAGGTTGCTGATGTAGGCTACTTTTTCTTTTGCCAGAACATCCTATAATGACAAATTCCGGTTCAGTCGGTTCGCATAAAATCAAACCGGTTTAAGCTCGTTCACCGGACTGGACCGGCAAAACCGGAAACCGACCCCAACCCCAACCCTACTCATTTGTGACACCTGGGTACCTTCCGAAATAGCTGTGCGTAATACCACACTTGTTGTTTTTGGTGTTGCCATCCTTCGTAGCACAATCTGGCTTGATCAACAGTTAATCAATTCAATAGGTGACAGAATAAGTTTTCTAACAATGTATAATATGTCTAATTTAACTTTTGCAATAGCGTTTTATAGCTCAGCGTAACCGGAAGTTTTGTCTCATTATAGCTGGCATTAATCTGTGGTAGCAGTAAAAGACACTGCATCTGTCAACATTTTATCAATGAGTTTCGTTATTTCTTGGAAAATATTATTATTCTTGAGAAATTCTCAGCATGGCTATGGCATATGTTTGCTGATAGACCTAGCTGATATACTGTTTTCTAGGCTAAATTAGAACTGGGGAGCGACAGGATTCATTCTGTCTCTGTTTCTATCTACCGAACACATATAAGATTTAATCGTCCAAATGTAAGTGTTACTGCTGAAAATATTTCAGTTATATATGTTATTTTTTAAATTGAGTGTCTTTAAATAGGTTAGTGGTATTTTATATTGAGGATATTTCGCACTAACGTAAGCGTTTGTTGGTCTGCTTGCAGTTTGTGTTTAATGTATGTACCAGATATGACCTCAACTGGAACATTGCCAAACGTTGTGGATGGTTGAATATTATTTTAATGTCTTCCCATACCCATACAAGAAAACATCACATACTGTAGAGAAAAGAAAAACATATGAGAGTTAATGATTACACATTTAGGTACTGTACCACAGTGTGATGATGTTTTTGCATTATTTTTTAAAATCTGATATCAAGGTTTCACCTTAAACCTTCATAAGAGGCACATGTATATTCTTTATAATGGACAAAAAGCATTTTATTCATTTTTGGAGAGATTTTGGGTACGTTTCAGGACCCCTAGATATTTTAAGCCACTGTACTGACGGAAAGCTTGTAAATCCCCACCTTAAAATGATGCAATAGTGAGTTTCTTCAGTCAAACAGTTGATTTGTTGTGAAACACTTGATTATGTTGTGATTTACAGCAATGCATAATTTACACATATTGGATGGATTTGGAGACACTGGGTACACTGCTTACGTTTTGAGACATAGATCATTAGTAGTTCTGCGTATCCACCCTTAGATTTCATGCACTTGTGGTCAAAGAGTTTTTGACCCAGGACATGTATAGTTTAACCTGCCGTATATTTGTAATCACTCAGTATTTCATTGCAAACTAAAAAAGAGCAAATAGATTTTTTGCTTTTTGCCTAGACAATTGCATTTGTGGCACTTTATATTCATAATTCAAGAAGAAATTATCTAAGTTAGTATTGTAAATGGTATAAATGTATTGCTTCATTTAAGCCATTTTCCAAGTCTCTGTGATGCTCATGTCTGGAGTTATGAAGCTAAAGGTACCCCCTAAATGGGCAAGGATTGGCCAGATTTGGCATGTGTGCTAAGGGGTTAATGTGGAAATATTTAACTTTTTCTTATGATTCAATTGCATAAACAAAACTATCACTAATACTATCTACTATCTCTATAGGGTTATGATTTTGGTGAGTATAGTGGGTGGAATCTTTGGCCATTCCTCCAAATGGAAACTTTAATGATCTTTCAGTCTGTACTTATGCACCAAGATGGCAATTGGAAACCAGTAATTCTGTGGTAAATTAACCATTTCTTTGTTTATTTTGAGGTATGCTTAAGATCATTGTCTTGCTAAACGATCCATTTGTGGCTTGCCTAAAGAGACCATTTGAGCTTACTGGCAAAGGGAAACTGTTTTTATTTTCCTTACAAAAATGTACTTGCAATTTTATTACAATCTCTTCTGACCATAGCACCCATTTCCAATGCCTTTTAGAAATATCCAGATACTTAGAGGCTTTTTCTGGCAACTTTTCCAAAAAGCATATTGGCATGGTGATGCCATCAGAAGGTAGATTTGGAGACGTTGTGTTCCTGAGATACAACCAAGTTTTATATATCTCCAATTGTACCCCTTGCATTTTGTTTTGCCTCTCAAATTATCATGGACTTTAATTCTTGACCAGGCATATTTACAGTTGTTCCAGTGGTTGCAAACTTAATCATTAACCTAGTAGAAAAAAGTATATTTTATTTTTTATTTGATGTTTGTAACCATCTTGAACACGTCTCCTGTCTGTTCTGGCCCCACGATGGTGGAATGACCTCCCCGTGGAGGTCAGAACAGCTGAGACACTGACCCACTTCAAGCGACGACTTCCCTCCCTACCTCCCTGTAAATGACTGTAAGCTTAGGGTTGTAACTAGGTAGCTGTTTTGTAGGTGACTTAGTTAATGCACCTGTCTTAACTACTGCTTGTATTTTTGCATAGACTGCGGTGTTGCTGTTCTCGTTTGTGTTAGTGTGTTAGGTTAGTCAGTTTAACCTTCAGGGTCCAAGTTGAACTATGCAGTTGTTCCCTGCACTTGAACCGGTACTTCTCTCTAGGGTTTTCCTCATACTTGTTCCTGGTTATGGTTATACACTTTGTTGTACGTCGCTCTGGATAAGAGCGTCTGCCAAATGCCTGTAATGTAATGAAATGTATCTCCAGACCTGTGAAAGTCAACAACGCTTTGTTTTCATTTTGCTGAGAATTAATTTGATTTTACATGTGTGTATTTTTAGTTTATACCCCCAGTGAAACAAGAGGCTGTGGAAAGCCACACTACCTTTTCCTAAGATTGAGATTAACTTCAAACAGTAGTATGTTTAAATCGTATTTCAAATAATTATTAGGGGTATGAATAATTGTAACATCCTTTTGGGAAAAAATATATTTATATATGATGTCTTTCTCTGAGAAATGACTGTGGTCATTAACCTATCCTTCCTCTCCTTTATTCTGTCTTTTGCTTGTCATTTTACTTTTTCTCGCAAAGATGTTTTTTCACTCACTTTTCTATCCCCTGCAGGACAGGAAACCCACTGCAAAACAGTTTTTAAACTGAGTTGGGCCCAGGATTATTTGTAATTAATTTGTATTTTATAAAAATCTTGTATACATGTTATGCATTTCTTTTTCCTGTATAAATAAATAATAAATTGAAATTAAAGTACAATACACCAGAGGCGTGTTTGTAAAGAAGTCTAAGGCCTTGCTACTGAACTTATCTGTATTGTCTGTCTCTCTGGAAGCTTATTCTCTGCTCTGGTCATTGAAATATAATTTTTTTTACTATCCTCTCTCCACACTCCCTCTTCTGTCCCTCACTCTTTCTCTCTCTCCCTCCTTTCTTCCACGCTCCCCCAGCTCAGAAGCTGCCTGTATGATGTATGCTGATCACATCATCTCTCTCAGTGCTTTGAAGTCTGCTCCAGTCTCAGGCTGTTGGGTCAGGGGTGTCTCTCCTTATTTATGCAAAGCTGGATCATTTAAGCCAGAGAGCACTGGATGAGGCGGGGGGGTAGGGTCAGTATTGAGATGTACTGTTGAGTCAGAGTATCAGAGTTCAGTAAGCCAGCCAAGCTACTTTAATGCAGCCATTTTACTGTGCCAAATTAAAGCATACATCACCACCCCCTTGTTTGTGGAAGGTGTTTACTGAAGGAGGTGTGGCTGGCTCCATCACTCAATCAATGGCCAGTAGTATTGTAGAAAATCAAGGGGTAAGAGGGAATGCTGGTTCAGGGAGGAAAGGACTGTTTCTTATACTTCGTGGCCACTGCATTAGTTACACCTGCTTGTTAATGCAAATGGTCTGCTCCTCCAAGCAGCAAGTCATGTGGCTGCTGACATGGTGAAAATATTTACTTGTTGTTCAACCAAACATTAGATTGCACGTGTCTTGCCCCAATTCTGAGTGACCCTAGTATTATTGTTAGTGCCGAATATGGTGGTTCCAGCGTCTCAAAAACAGCTGCCCTCCTGGCAATAGAGTTTAGAGTGGTAAACAAAATCCTGTGAGCTCCATGGGTAAAACCCCCTTGTTAATGAGAGCAGTTTAAGGAGAATAGCCAGACTGTTTCAAGTTAAATAAAAGGCACAAATAAAAATGCTTAAAAAACAGCTTTTTACAACAGTGGTGTGCATTCTGAATGCAGAAAGCATGAACCTTGAAGCAATAGGGCTACACTAACAGAACACCATGCAGGGTTCCACTCTTACCTTTTTAAAATGGATACTTCCAACAGTTTAATACACCATGTCACATAGCACATCATCTCAAGCTGGTTCCATGAATATGACAGTTATTCCAATGGCCTGCACATTCCCCAGATCTCACTCCAATAGAGCACCTTTGGAATGATGTGGAATGGGAGGTTCACAGCATAAATGTGTGGCTGAAAAATCTGCAGGAACTGCATGATGCTATTGAGTCAGCATGGACCAAAATCCCTAAGGAGTGTTTCTACCACCTTGTTGAAACCATGCTGCAAAGAATTCAGGCTGTTCTGGAGGCCAAAGGGAGTCCTACCCGGTACAAGATGGGTGTACCTAATAAAGTGGCCACTGAGTGTAGGTTGTATATGCTTTTCTTGTTGCTATGTAACTTGTGGGCTCTTGCATTATAGATATTCATTGGTCAGATAAAGAGAGGGGGAAGATGTGTGGAACTGTGGGGGATGTTGTGAAGTGCTGCATAGTAGAAAAAGGTTGTGAGGAAATAAAACCTACAAGTTGCAGGTTTGACCACTAGGTGATGCACTGCAGTTGCATTCTTACACATGGCTCTTTATCCGAATTCAATTTGTAAATATCCTATACAGAGAGAGTTAGCCTGAAAATAAAGAAACAGCCTGCATTTTAGTATATCTACTGTGTAACCTTGCTAGCCACTTTGGGAATTCCATCAGAGCGCAGATATAGGCTCACTATATTAAAAACAAACATACATTTTTATTTATTTATTTATTTATTATTTTAAAAAATGTTTCTCTGTTGTGGGTATTTATTTATTATTATTTATTGTCATTTACTGTAGGCTATGCTGCAGAACAGATTGGGGGGGGGGGGGGGGGGGGGGGTCGCCGTCGTTGAAATACAGAATATTGAAAGGATAATGTTATTTACATAGCCTCCTAAACTCTAAAATAAAAATAAAATAGTCTTTAAAAATGTTTTATCATACAAATGACTATTTTAAAAACGTACAAAAATAAGGCAATATTCTTGACTTTAAACCAGCTAAGATGATGTAAATTGAAACAAAAACTTAACTGAAAAGGGAAAAAGTTGAAATTTACCTTTAAAATAAACCTATCCAAGAAAACTGTGTGGAAATTTGAATGCTCTATTTAATCTTATTTTCAGTTTTGATTATTCTCCTTTCACTTACAATATTTTTTTCAGTTTCAAAATATTTTTTGGGGCATGGAGTTTAGAAGAGTTAGCTTATGTCATCCAAACCACAGTAAATATTGACTGGGTGCTTTGCCAGCACACTCGTATTATAAGACAACTTGTAATTTGTTATCATGACATGTAATTATGACTATGCTTAAATGTATTTAGCTAATTTGGACAGTTAGCTGTGTAACTAGTGGTAGCTAATAGTATAACCATGAGTATAATGTCACTAAACTCTGTAGGCTCTAAATAGCCAGGTACGATGGCTCGCTAAATAATAGTCAAAGCATGATGTACCGTGAAATTTCCAATAGAGATAGTACATTATCTGATGCCATGATATGCCACCTCTCACAGCTTTTCCCCCTTATTCTTTTTGACAGATGTTACACTGTCACTTGTGTTTATCTCGTTTTTTTTTTTTTTGTTTTGTTTTTTTTTGGATTTTGGTTTAAGTGTCTTTTGTAAATTTTGTTCTGTGATCCAAAGACAAGTTGCTTTATGTGCAATGTATGCACTGTACCAGCAGGATATGATTTTACTCCATTGTCCATTTGGACATTGATTGCATGTCCATGTTTTTACAGTGAATGAACACCTCACTTCTCTTTGTCCTTGTTTGTGTAATTTGTCACATCTGAGCTGATTTAAAAACAATTACTGAACTTGGAGTGTCTTGGTGATAAACCTCCATGCTTGAAGTGACAGGGACCTGATGGGTGATGAGGCCACTAGGTCTCAGTGCCCTTCTCAAACTATCTGTACTGTAAACTCTGTTCAAAAGAAAACATGCAGAAGGGTAGCACAAGCAGACCTGCTGAGTAGAGTTAATTCAATTTAGAATGCTAGAGCTGTGACTGAAATGTGGAGTTTCAGTGTTTCTTTTGTTCACCCCACACCATTCTCTGAGTAAATGTGTAAATTGCAGCCTGCTGGCAGGTCACACTCATCTGTGTGGGGGTGACATAGCTCAGCTCAGAAGGTAAGAGTGGTTGTCTGGCAGTCGGAGGGTTGCCGGTTTGATCCCCTGCCCTGGGCATGTCGAAGTGTCCCTGAGCAAGACACCTAACCCCTAATTGCTCTGGTGAATGCGAGGCATCAATTGTAAAGCGCTTTGGATAAAAGCGCTATGTAAATGCAGTCCATTTACCATTTACCATCTGGAGGGAAACAGGAAGCAGGAACTTTGTTTTGTTGAGAAAACTGACCGGTTCAGTCTGCTGGGCCACTGTTTTCTTTGTTGGTAGAAGTTATAGTTTTAGTGTTGTCTTTGAAAGCTGGGATCTATGCCTGTGTTGAGAAAAATAGCAGCACCCACAAAGGGGTGAATGAGATAAGTGCTGACCCCAGAATGAGAGTGGTTAGATGAACATTGCCCAGTCCCGGAATGTGCTTCTGCTTCTCCAGGGTCCCAGCCCTAATACTGCTGAACTACGCACTTTTCGAGATCAAACACGCATACCGCCTGCTTCAAAGGATGGCTCCTAAATTCCAGTCATATGGCCCTGGCGTAAGCAGATCTAACACACTGTAACCTGAGGTACTGTGTTAGCTGTGTAAGCAGAGGTAACACACTGCACCCTGAGATACTATGTTCAGTGTATAAGCACAGCTAATGCTCTATACCCTGAAGTACATAAGTTACTTGTGGAGTAACCTCAGGTTATGTGTTCACTCTAGGTTAAAACACTTAAATCTGAGGTATTGTGTCAATGTACTGTAATAGGTTTTCCATAAAATGGATGATTTTAATCACCATGGGGTTTAAAACATCCTAACTGCAGCACGGGACACTACATCTGTCTTCTACATCTCCCCAATTGCTATAACTGCTGCTGGAGCTTTATGATCAAAGTGGTATGCATGGTTGAACTCAGGATACAGCCAAGGATGCAAAAAGCTCTGAGGTTTATAGGTATTTGGTTATAACAACTGTCTGTCACTGAGACAGTGATTGTGTCATGTTTTGTATTCTCCATCCTGAAATCTTTTTCCTTCAAACCTGGCAAAAACACCACTGTGCATGTTCGGGAAGTCAGCAAGAACATTTCTGATGTGAACTTTTACGTAACTTTAATTTGGCTTTGCTGACATTACTCTTTCATTATGGTGTGGTTTCTTCATTCCTGCAACCTGGGGGGGGTACAACGCTGTTACAATCAAAGTCTTATTTACCAGTGAGCTGATTAATTACTTGTGTCTCAGTGATGTCGTATTCACTACACGGTAAATTAATTATCCCCAGAAAATGCTGTACATTTTGAATTGTCTTCCCTCAGTGCGTGCGATGGTTTGCCTTGCAAACCACTTTTTTGCACTGGAAATCTGGCCAGATCAGTTTGCCCAATAAGAGCTGAAATTCAAGCCTCATTCAATCATGTAATGTTTTGTACTACACTGACTGAGAAGTCTCTGGTATTTTCATTTTTTATTATATAATTATTATTTTATTGAGTGAGTAAGGTTCTGAATACAATACAAACAATAATTCAACATGTTACATAAACATCATTTCTTGAAGAATCAAGTTACATGATTCGACCCTGTTTGAATTGCTCATCCACAAGTACCATACAATCAAATACGGTTGTCATCACAGGTAATATTGCATCACCACCCACACAAACATATACACACTTATTACTCCCACATACACACACACGACAAAACAGAACAAAATAAAACAAAATAAAGAAGAAACACAAGGTTCCTTGAAACGTATAGATGCTGGGTGATTTTGCGGCTCCATTCAATCTACAGATCTTGTGAAATTGTTTCTCTTTGTTACTGTCCTCCGACATTGTCCTTTCAATACTCAAGTAATATTTCATTAATGTTTTCCATTTCTGAAGTGTAGGTGCTTCTTTATTTTTTATATTAACCTCTTATAAACTAAGGACGAAAAGAGAATTTGCCATCCAGTTGGGTATCTTATTTTCCCAACATTTTGAAAGAGACAGATCATTGGTGAAAATGCAGCTTTATAATTACAAGTTCTTGAAATCCATCTTTCAATGTTCTCCCAAGTCTTTCTAATTTTCTCACAATACCAAAAGGCATGTACGAGGGAGTCACTCTGCGTGCCACATTTTAAACATCTATCAGAGGCACTGGTATTGAACTTATGAATTTTGTCTCTACTATAGTATATTCTTGCCATTAATTTATACTAGTAGTATATATCCTACACTTTCTGTCAAAAATGATTTATGACCCTGTGATTTATGACCCCCCCTGTCAGCTTGATTGACAGGTCAGTTTGACAGACAGGCCAGTTTGATTGACAGGTCAGTTTGACTGCTATCCGTTTGTCAGTGAGATTTCTGACACCTCTCCAGTCAGTGTTTAAAAGGAGACATTGCGAACTAGAACCCTCAGATCTTCAGTCTGACGCTCTACCGGTTAAGCTACCCTGGCTCGTGAAACACTGTGCACTCTGCGATACTAAAATGGCAGCATCAGTGGCGACAAAGTGTGTGAAGAGGATACCTCTCACACCTATTTCCAATACTACTGCGGATGACGAAATGACTTTTGCGCCACAAAAAAGAGAAAATCTGAGAGTTTGATCCAATTTCTTCAAAATGTGACGGATGCTGGGGAATACGAATGAATGTTGTCTGATGGACGTGTTGGTGGATATGTTTTTGACAAAGTTATACGATCTGTGAAACTATACGTCGTTGAATCTGGCTGGGGGGAATTTGAAGACGACATGTTGCACATTTCATTCCCTGCTAAAGACTGGAGTTTGTTTAGAAACAAAGTTTGTAGAGACCTTGAATTCCCTGGTTTGGACTACGTCTACAGTGCCACGTGGACACCGCCGCAACACCGCAAAAAGGCTACTACATATTTGCTAATCATCTTGAAAAGGATCCTGATGATTACGTTTATATGTGTAGCGGTGAATACACATTCGTAAGGGATCGTAAAGAAAATGATGTCGAGAAGATCATGCATGACCTGAAAGTTATGTTTCTTTGGAAAGACATGTCAGTTCTACATGACGTTTTCAAGAAGATAGACAGGTTGTTCAAATGGTGTGAGACTTTGGATAAATACCAAGACATCAAAGTAAAACTTTTTCAGACGTGTAAGTCTGACCTCGAGTGTGACTGTGGGGTGGCCCATTTGGAATCACCGCCCATTCTCTACGAGCATAAAAAGGCCAACACCTCCAAGACAGTTCATCTCAAAGACTTGTTGACACGCTGACTAACCATGAAGCTTCAATGCCTGAAGACTAAGGATGGCTAGACGATTGGTGTGAAAATCTAGGAAAAAAGAATTTGACATACATGCAGAGGTCTGAGTCTACTGAATCGCTAACAACATTGCCTTTAGCAGGTTGCGATAGTGACGACATAGCCTCTACAACCCCTGGAGAAGATGTGGTTGGATGTATAGCACAGCTGGGCTTCAGACTCATAAAGGCAGCTGTTGGTGTCATACTAGAACACATCATTGGTGTAAAGTTGCGGGAATGTTGTTTCGGCTGTGAAGTGGATCACCCAAGCCAGTTACAGCATTCATGTCTCTTTGAACCTAATGCATACTTTTTTCAATCACACATTGAGGATATAAAACAGAGACTTTTCAAGCCCGAATTATTACAAGCCTTCACACGTCTTCTGGACACACACGGACTACATCCACACCTGCAAAAAATTAATGGTTCTGTGGAAGCTATTACCTATGAACTGGAAGAAGAACCATACATTTGTGAGAAACTGAAGGAAATCAGGGAAATCCTGTTGATCCACAGTGTGAACAAGCTGTTTTTGACCCACTGAACTGTTGGCGGGGAAAAAGCCATTGAGTTGTGTCGATATGGGAAATGTCTGTGCCAGTACCAGTTTGTCAAAAGATATTGTTAAACAACGTACGAAATTTGAATTAACTGCATTGTTATATAAAATTATAGCTGATGAGGTTGACAATTTTAACACTAAGAATGCGGTTGCTGTTCGACGATTGAACAATCTTTAAAAACAAATGATGTTAGCCAGAAAATTGTCTACAGTGAGGTGAACTTTTGCGCAAATGCTGTCAAGCCGTGTCATGTGACTGTGAGCGATCTTTTAGACCGCATGGAGCCATGTCGAAGGGGTTTTGGCATAAGACACATCACCGGTCTTTGTACATACATAACGGATGTCTGTGTAATGAAGCTGTCTAAAAACAAGTCAGTAAATGTGTGTAAAGTAGTAGAAATATTAGTCGATTTCCTGCTTGAGAGAAATGTTGATGCATGTGTTAAATTTTTAGACTACCTTGACACATTGTGAGTTTGTAATCTTGTTGAAAATAAAAGATGTGAATGAAAACAAATAATGTCATTATTTGTTCAGGTATTTGGTGAGCAGGTATCATGACAGATCTTCTGAAATCTGTTTACTACACACCCTCTAACGAGGGTTCTTTTGGTGGTCAAACACGTTTAAAAGAGGCTGTGTTCAAAGACACAGGGGTGCGCATGTCTGACAAACAAGTTTCTGAGTGGTTAGCCGGTGAGGATGCCTATACGCTTCACAAGCCTGCATGCATTAACTATAATAGGAACAGAGTGATAGTGCACGGTATCAACATTCAATTTCAAGCTGACCTGGTATGATATGACTATGTACGCAAAGGAAAATGACAACTTCAAATATATGTTGACTTGCATAGACGTTTTTAGCAAATGCGCATGGACACGTGTTCTAAAAAACAAAACAAAACAGGAGCGGATGTAGCGAAAGCATTCAAATCCATACTGAAGGAAGGAAGAATACCTCAAAAACTACAGACTGACCGTGGAAAGGAGTTTTTTAACAAATATTTTCAGGATGTAAGCGCCAGATACAATATTCACCATTTTGCCACAGATTAATCAACACTTAGTTCCACACCATGTAATGTTTGGTTATGACTATGTAAAAAACAAAATATACATACAGACAAGGCATGACATAGCTCTAAAGTTCTATGGAAAACTCGCAATAATTCTGGGGTTAAATACGGAGGATGTTTTTGACCTGGCTGAACAGCCAGAGACGTCTGAAAGGCATACGGAAAGAGTTTATGCACTGAACCCCACTGATATATACGGGGGGTTCTACACACTTTTTGTGTAAACCAATATAATTGAGCATCAAGTTGTGGGTGACTACTTTGTACCGTTGTTGAGATGCATACATATATCAGGGAAAGACAATGAGATAGTCACTATTAGATACGACAAGGTGCACTACGTACCTGTGTCTAAAACCCACATCAGTGACATCGCTATAGAAGTAAAAACTGATCAAAACTATAACGTGCCATTCAAGTACGGCAAAGTGGTTGCAAATCTTCATTTTAGGCCTGCGAGACAAAGGCTCAGATTTTAAAAACTATGAAACCGTTTAACCCATACGCACAGGATCCACAACATTATGTGGCTTATTATCAAAATCAGGCCAGTGGGGTGTTGCCCGGATATGCAGGCAGTACTGTAATGTATAGAACAGGGCTTGGTGGAATTTTTTGCGGAATTTTTCAAATGGCCGTGCCGCTATTTAAAAAAAGGGTTCAAGATTGCTAAACCTCATCTCAAGACCGCTGCTAAAAACATTGTTAGCAAAGTGGTCAGTAATGTCATGACAACTGCAACCGGTGACAAGAACCAAGGCGGTTCAGGCATGCTTGTGATGTCACGCAGATCTGTGAAAAGACCCCCGGGGGGCGAGGCGTGAACCATGCTCAAAGAAAAACAAAGCAGTTCATAAGAATGTATCAGTGTCAAAAAAGAAACCGAGAGGTAAACAACATAGACGTGCATCGGGTGGAAAAGGTTTTAAAACCATATTCTAACCATGTCCCTGATACATGATATGTCAGAAGAGTGTGTTAAGTCAGAGTTGGACTTGTTCACAATTCCTTTGACACAAACAACGATAGAAAAAAAACAGATATGTAGAAGTACCCCCTATATCGGCAATATCTAACACAGCGCTGTTGGAGTTTTTCATCGCAGGGAACGGTGAAGACTATATTGACCTAAACAATACGCTGTTGTACATACGACTCAAAATCACAAGACCTGATGGGACAGACATCGCCGACGGTGCGACTGTTGGGTTGATAAACTATCCTGGGGCTACTATTTTTTCCCAGGTTGATGTTCATTGGGCGACAGACTGATCTCGCAGAGCTCGAACACTTACCCATACCGCAGTATCATAGAATGTTTAATGAAATATAATAGACATACCCTGGAATCACTTTTCTCTGCGGGGCTTTTTTACAAGGATACCGCCGGACATATGGATGAAGCAGACCCAGCTGGCGATAGTAATGGTCTGACAAAGAGAGCAGCCTTTACAAATGCCAGTAATGTGGTGGAATTCTTGGCACCAATGCACAGCGATATATTCTTTCAAGAAAAATTGATGTTAAACAGCGTTGATATTAAAATACGAATGGCCCGATCAAAGGATGAATGTTGCCTAATGCGCAGTGACGCCGTGGCATACAAAATAAGCATTCAAAATACTAGAGATGAGTGAGTACACCATTATTTGTATCTGTATCTGTATCTGTTCAACCAACAAAATTATCTGTATCTGTATCCATACTCGGAATGGGCGGGGCTTAAATCGGAAGTGTACGTGCCATAACTGGAAGTTGGTATTTTAACGTCTTAGCAAAGCCCCTAGTGGTCGGCACGCCGGCGTGCCGAGATTACTTAACTCAGACATTCAGTGCTACTGCAACCAAAGTATGAGTTAAAAACAGAAACGCTTTGTTTTATATGGAATTTCGCCACGCCACCATTGTCGCTCTGGTCGTTCATTTAACACGCACCCCCTCCCTGCAGTCTCATCTGCAACTACACCCCCCACCCATGACATAATGGACAATATTGTCTATCTGGGCATTCATAAAAATATTCTTTCCCCACTCAAAAATCGTATTCCGTCATAGCAACAAGATAAACCCAACAATAGCCCTAAAATATGCGAATACAGCAGTGAAAACTGCTACTCACTGAATAACAAAATAAACCAGATAAAGTTTTAAAAAATGATACCATGTCATTCTACAGTCAATATCTGGGACTAAATATTGAATAAATACACAACCTTACCGTTGGTTTTACGCATACAGATGTCCCTTTTGAGACTGAGTTGTCATATATTGTCTTGGACAAGCCGTTTGTGAAATATACGCGCATTTGTGATGCTTGGATACCTTCCAAAATAGCTGTGCGTAATACCATACGTGTCGTTTACGGCGTTGTCGCCTTTAGTACAGACTGGCTTGATTGACAATTCATTTATTCAGTAGGTTAGAGTATAAGCTTTCTAACGATGTATAACGTGTCTAATTTTGCTTTTGGAATAGCGTTTTATAGGTCAGCGTAACTGAAAATTTTCTTATCATCGCATTCACTCTGTGGTAGCAGTAAAAGACGCTATTATCGCTATTCTTTATTAGTTTTTTAAATGAACTGACGGTGAGAAGACAGTAGCAGACAGAGCGCGCCAGGTTACAGTTAGCTAATCACAATGTACTGTATGTCTTGTGATTTCAGGTGAGCGACGACGTCTAAATTTGCACAAAAGTGATATTGCATTAGTACAGTGGATGTATAAAAATGCTAGGATGTCAATGATGCTAACAGTGTGTATGAGATTGCAAAATGTTAGGAAATACAAGTACATGCTTATATCATGTAGTCACTAGCTAACTGGCTAGTTAGCTCCACTGTAGCAAGCTAGAAGTTAGAAATGTCCGTTTGTAATCAGTAATATGTGCTTACGTGTGAATGTCCAGTAAATGTGTGTTTAGCTATGGTGAGAATAATGGGTTGATCCGAATCTGAGAATTGCAAACTTTATTTTATTGAAAATATATGACAATAGATAATAGATCGCTGTGGACAGAGTAGCTGTGACGATGGCAAGATTGTGTTGTGTGGCGCAGCAGCAGTGAACTTTGTATAGGCTCTGTGTAGAGAAGGAGCTCTGTGTGTGGCTGGCCTATCACATGTACCGATATTGACACATTTTACTCGTATGGTACTCGTGCTCGTAAAAAGTACATTATCCGTACCGAATACTCGTTTCATCCGAGTATTCGGCTCAACCCTAATTCTTACACCATCCTTATTTGTTAAAAAGTTTCTGTATCCCCTGCTGTAAGACTAGGTCACGCTCAGGCATTACTCTCAGCAACTGAAAAATATCCTATTGATAGAGCGTATCTAAAAAAAAATTCCATACCTGCTGGGACACGTGTCTCCAATCAGGAGAATTTGTTTTTAGGAACACTACCAAAATCTATTGTGATAGGTATGGTTGACAATGATGCATTTACGGGTGCTTACGATAAGAACCATTTTGCATTCAAACACTATGATCTAGAATTCTTAGCGGTCTACGTGGATGGACAACACTATCCAGCTAAACCTCTGCAGCCCCAATATCTGATGGGGTCAGCCGTACGTGAGTTTTACCAGCTAGCATTCGCCCGTGGAAGACGCCTTAAAAATAGAGCCCTAGCTATTGACCGAGAAGACTTTTTGAACGGCTACACACTCTTTGCATTTAACTTCACACCCGACGAAGAATGTGGTCAACATTTATCTCTAATTAAGGCTGGAAATCTATGGTTGGAAACTCGTTTCGGACAGCCTCTGTCACATACTATCAATCTGATAGTTTACGCTATATTTGATAGCATAATTGAAGTATCCAACCATAGACAGGTCCTGGTGGATTACTACTGAGACAATGAATACTGTACAACTAACAGCCATTATGGACAAAATTTCTGCAAATACACATTTTCTTGGTGTGTTAGCATGTGACCAGTTACCTGAAAGACCTGTACAGAAACTACCTTCATCGGTAATAATTAATAATATACAGCTCGGATCTCCCTGGGGAACATTGGCTAGCCGTCTACATAACCGAGGATCATATTGGGTGTTTTTTTGATAGTTTTGGAAACAAACCAAACCACAAACTGTTTCCACCATCCATCTATATGTTTTTAAGAACTCCGTGTTCAAGACTACAATTTTCAAACAAGCAGGTTCAAGACCTTATGTTGTTCACTTGTGGTGAACACTGAGTTTTTTTCCTTTATCACATGTCAAGAGGATTGAACTATGAAGATGTAATATCTAAATATTCTGATAATTTGGTTAAAAATGATAACAGTCTTGCAATTTGTGAAAAAATTACAACCCTGTGTGTATTTCTAATACGTTTAACTGTGTTCAACATGTACCAATGGGGAAAATGTTCATAAATGTTCATAAATGTGCATAACATTCATAAATGTTCAAACTTTAATGTACTGTGATGATGATGGAAAATAAAACAAGACAACGAAATTATACAAGTCAAAGTTTCATTTATTAACAATGTTGAAATATACAAAACACATTTCATAGTAAGAATAAAAACACATTTCATAGTGTGAATTAAAAACACACCGTAGTAAGAAGTGAAAACACATTTCACAGTAAAAATTAAAAAACAAAAGGTAGAAAATGCTACATATTTCACAACAGTACATTTTAAAAAGAGAGTCACGAGGCAGTGTCCAAAATCGGAGATCTAAACATAGGAGTTTCTGGGGTTCTTGTGGGTGTCGCGTAACCTGATACGTCAGTGTTTTTAAATGAATTGATTTCATCTTTAACACGGCGGTTTGTAACTGTAGAAAGCGGTATGTTTAGAGTCACAATAGCTCTCAGGAATTCGAGCCAACCCAGCGGTCTCCTTCTAACATTCACCATTAGTGGTGCTGTACCACTTTTCACTAAATCAAATATGTGGGTACCAGGAATAACGATACCATTTTAAATAAATTCACCTGATTCATTCCATGAGGCCACGTCTTTTGATTGAAACATCTTATCTAAAATGTATTGAGTATTCTTTCTGTTTCTCGATGGCACGTTTTTCAAAACTTCTTTAACCATATTATCCCCCTCCACACCAACAGCGGCAGTTTGTGTTCCTGGTAAAGTCTGCTCTGCATCATTCTTTATAGAAGGTGTTGGTACAGCCAGCGTTAAAGTATTAGTTTCAAGTTCCCCCTGTTTAACCAAGGACAAGTATCTATGCAATAATGATGTGTATTGTTTGGCTTTCTCGTGTGGGTCCAAATCGTCTCTACTCAAAACATTCTTTATAGAGGCGTCCAAGTCGTTTTCCACAGTCTGTCTTATAGGTATGGGGGCGCAGTTATTCCTTAATCTATCCAACTGGCGTTGGGGGACTAAATACATTTTCTCAGCATACTCCATCAAATTTAACTCTGTCTCGATGCAATTAGACTACTTATAAACAGAACAGCCACACTTAAGAGTGGAAGAAGGAATTCCCTCCCTTTGATTAATAGCTCGTTTTTTCCTACGTACGCCAATCTTTTTATCTGCAATAAACTTTATCTCTGTTTTCTTCTTCTCCAACTTTTTATATTGTGAATTTGTAAGCGGTATGGTACCACTGAGAATGTTAAAAGCCACTTTGCACAGGGTTAAGATTAACTCGTTTGACGCTGCAAAATGAGTCGTCTCTGTGCAGGTTTAGCTTTAAGTAACAGTTTCAAAAGTGGTAAGTTCCTATGAATCCTAGCCGACATATCGGTGTCTCAACTCTTTTTCTGGACATAAACAGCCGGATACTCTGAAAGCAAATCTGTTCTGAGACGATATGCGTCCGGTGCTTTGGCTTTATAATCAATCAGGAGTTATCCGTAAGGCTTTTCTGTGGCGTTTTTAAAACATGCCATAAAATACTTTGTATTACCAGGGTACATTTGCCCGGCCAGTACATTTATTTGATTATTGTCTCTGGGGTTCTTAAACAAAATCAGATAATTCGCATTCAAACTGATCGTTCTGCTAGTTTTACCCGGAAAAAACACATTTTGTACCAGGTAGATGGCACTGAGGTTGCGGTGATGTACATATTGCGTAAACACCTTTTCATCCTGGTGGTTATTACTAGCGTCTTTCATCACATCGTCAAAAATTAATGAATTCTTCTTAGCCACAGGCAGGATGTTGTCGTCATCTAGAGTGCCGGGTATCCCTTCAACGAACTTGATGTCTCTTATCTTCATTAACTCATTGTAAAGCGGTTGCCAACAGTCATAAATGTATACAATGTTTTCAGTTTCATCAGAAATCACATTGTATGCATTAGCAATCAACATCTTTACAAAAATGTTTTTCCCGAGTTTGAAGGTCCACTTATTACACAAGAGAAAGGGTGTTGAAGTCTGAAGTCAAAATTTGTGACGTATCTCAAACCCTGAATAGATCTATCCATACCTCTCTCAGCACCCATAAGGCAGTGTTGAGAAATCAAAAAGTAGGACACGTTTGTTGTACATAACTTTAAAATGCTTAATGACCTATTTGTTTTTCAGTGTGAGTTGCTTTTAATCCCTCACAATGTTATCAGTACGTGCAAGTATGTGTTGAGTGCTGTCTCTATTCACCACATAATGGTCAACAAGGTCAATCAGCGTGTCTAACTTGATCACCTTTGAATTTTCAGCATTCAGAGTAATTCCTTTTGCTTTCATACGCGTTTTACCACTAGCTGTCCAATACCTGTATGTCTTTGGACCGCTCGAGCAAAATTCTGTGATGTAATCCCCGCTGCCTATTTCATCCATCAGATCTCCTAGATACGACCCTCGGGACGGTTCCCAGTCACCATCCTTAGAAACAAAGACAACACTGTCTGTGTCACTGTACAACAATCTGTCACACAGCGTATCCATAATATTGTACAATTCTAATCGTGCATGAGCCGTTGTGAAAGCACCGAGAAACACGTTTATGTCACGAGTTTGTCCACCATTTCCATCTGCCTGACACCACTGAATCAATGCCATGTCTTTCAAGACAAACAAAAAGTGGGTGACATCATACTCGTCACCAAAAATGTATCGAGCAAACTGTTCAGGGTCTTTCAACATTTCTGCTACGGGTAGATTTTCCCTCATTGAGAAGCGCCCCCAGAGGCTGTTGAGGGGAAGTTTGTTGATGGATCTCCGGGCTTGATTCACGCATATTTTATCAGGATTCAACCTAATATTCTCCTTTTCAAAGTAGTCTTCAATATAGGATCTCTTGACGGCCTCTGACACAGCATGCACTGAGTAACCGCTAGCCTCCAGTTTGTACTGCAGAAAAGTTTTCACATAGTCAGAAAATAGTGTGTCTGAGCTTTGGGGGAAATGCCACACCTCGTCTATCCTGACTACCACTTAACCCTTCTCAATAGCTTTCATCAGCTCGATACTAACCGAGCATCCTGAAATCGACCTTTCTTCATCGTTGTGGTGACAGGGTGTAGTCTGATTTTCCTGTTCAGCGCATGTTCGACAGAGATGGAACATTAATTTCCCATTACAGCGATAGGGTAGAACGGGGTGAAGTAGCCCTCGCGGTGGATGCATTGTTGCTTTGACTAAGCCATAGTAATTTTCAAGAGGTTCAAAGTCCTTGAAAATTATCTGAGGGTGACCTATGGGGTAGCTTTTCCTAGCCTGACAGTATGAGTATGAGCTTGTGAAATCCAAATACCTGATTTTCTCGCCCTCCTTAGCTTTGTAGTATAGCTTGTAAGCATTTGTCCTACCACCAAAGAGGCTGTCTCTAGGTTTCAATCATGCCTGGTGTGTGTATGTAGACATAAATTCGACAATGGCAGGATTGTTTTGTTTACCATGCTTCCACTTGCATTCCCACATAACTTCAACCTTCATCCCATACGTCTTTGTAAGAGTTTCCAGTTTGTCATCAAAACGCTTTCTTAAAAAAAATCTTTGACAACGGATGAGTGTGGTTTGGGTTATAAAGGCATGCATGACCATGATGCATACAACCGTTAAATTCAAGAGCTATTCTCACACCGTCTTTTTCGTAATAGCCATCAACATAATATTTACCCACCATCATCTCACCGTGGGTCAGAGCATGGTGCACATCTACATTTCTGGTTTCCTTGACAAATTCTAACCATTCATGGAAATGTTTGAATAAGCTTTGTGTTGGTTAATGTAAGTGTTGTTATGTGTCAGGGCTAGTGTGTCTCTGGGGAGAAAACGTGTCTTGTAGACAGCCATACAGCCGGACGCTAGCATGGTGTGGTTAACGGGTCAAGCCCTGTACTTTCGATAAATTTGTCGCAGTATTTTAAGCACGCCTCTATTAGTAAGACGACATCATTTCTACCATAGGTGTACAGTTCTTTCTGGAAGTCAAAAACACCGTCTTTGTACCACTTGTCAAACTCGGCCTTGTCCTTATCCGACATGGCCTCATAACCATAGTTATGTTTGTCGGGATAAGGGCCTCGGTAGTTGTCATTTTCCTGCTTGTTAAATTTGTGCTGAAAATGCCCTGTCGGGGCGACATAGCTCAGGAGGTAAGACCGATTGTCTGGCAGTCGGAGGATTGCCGGTTCGAACCCCGCCCTGGCGTGTCGAAGTGTCCTTGAGCAAGACACCTAACTCCTAACCCCTAACTGCTCTGGCGAATGAGAGGCATCAATTGTAAAGCGCTTTGGATAAAAGCGCTATATAAATGCAGTCCATTTACCATTTACCCTTTCTCCACAGTGCTCAGATTTAACGCTGCGGCCGTTTTAGCAAGACGCATAGGGGTGGATGAGTAGCTATCTCTGTATCGCTGCTTAAAACACTGGTCGAAATCAGCCTACACCCCATCATGGTGATT
Organism: Anguilla anguilla; assembly: GCF_013347855.1. Lineage (NCBI taxonomy): Eukaryota > Metazoa > Chordata > Actinopteri > Anguilliformes > Anguillidae > Anguilla > Anguilla anguilla. The sequence goes on from NC_049207.1 coordinate 33,283,666, forward strand.
TTTGGAGTAATGCCCACTTTGGAAAAATGTTCCAAGAGAATAAAATTGTCAAATCCCGCAGCATTGTGTGCTAGCCATGTATAACCTACATACTTGGAACATCTGAACTTACTCAAAAGTTTTTCAATACAGTCATCCCCTTCATCTGTAAACTCTGTGCCGTTAAATGTGATGGCACAGACAAAGTTAGCACTGTGTTTGCCATTCTCAAACCGTGTCTCAAAGTCAAAGAAAATGTACTTGTCTGTTTTTTTTAACGCGATAATTGCTACATACAACCTATGTTCTGCATCTGGTATCAAATCTTCGCCGCAATGAACACAACGCCCTGTAACACATTTGTGCGCTTTTGGTTTTTTTTACACTGACATTGTAGCATCTGTTACATTTCTTATAATAAATTGTAACATCACATGGCACCACTAACACTCCTGACTCACCCGTGGAAACTGGCAGTTTGTGTTTCTCAAAACAAAAGCCTGATTTGCAATACCTTGAACAATCATTGCAATATTTTGGCATTCTCGGTTTCTGGTGACATTCAGAGTCATTGCGCACATTACAACTGAACTTGCAACTGTCACTACATGCCCGGGCAACACACAAATATATAGTGTCATATAAATGTCTAGTGTCAGAAACCTCACTGGCAAACGGATGTCTCCTTTTAAACACTGACTGGGGAGGTGTCAGAAATCTCACTGTCAAACGGATAGCAGTCAAACTGACCTGTCTGTCAAACTGACCTGTCAATCAAGCTGACGGGGGTCATAAATCACAGGGTCATAAATACTTTTTGAGAGAAAGTGTAGGAGTGTAGAATATATACTAGGGTAAATGTCCCTATTAAGCCCACCAAATCTGCTTTTCAGACATTTTTAATGTATACTGCCCCAATTTAAGTGAGAACATTTTAGTTAAAATGAAAGTCTAATCTCTCATTTGAAGTGTCAATAATTAATTTATACCAATTTCTAATGTTTTTATTGTTTAATTTGTCAAAATATGTCAAAAGTCTGGCATGAGCTTAATGGGTACCTAACATACCCTTTAAGCCCATGGGTGTTCCAAATAAGCCCACTTCATGATTTGTTGATAAATAAATATATATTTAAAAAATCTTAACAATACAAACTTGTTCTATTCAAATCTGTAATCTTTTAGCTCTCAATAGCTTTTTTCATTTTGTCTCCACTCCTATCCTATTGCCTGTAAATGGCATTTGAAATAGGCATGACCAGCCTTTTTGCTGTGTTGTCAAAACAGAAAAAGCTAAACTTACAACATGTCTTCTTTGGAATGTAGCCAAAAAACTATTTACGAACAAAATCAAAACTATAGTGGAAATTGCTCTTCAATACTTCATCTTTCAATATGTGTTGTCATTTTGTCTGTATCTCTATCCTATGGTGTGCTGTTGGAATTTGAAATTGGCCAAAATTTCTGGTCCGGCCAAAATTTCTGGTCCAGCCAGCTGGTTGAAAGTGCATGTGTTTTCTGAAGACCGACTGACTGAACGAAAAACAATTTCAGGTTCAATACTAATGTTCTAAGGATAGTAAATGAGTCAATTTCAGGATTTACAATTAAACAATAACTTTAATTTATTTTCAAATGTTAATCACATTTAGGATAGCAGTTTGAAAACATCGTAAAAACACATTTTAGAACCATTCAGTTCATTGTGGAGTAACTGTGGTGTGGGGATGGCTGGTTTAAGCAGCCACACCTGCCCTGGGTCTAGCTAATTAGACCTGGCTAATTAGATAATTGGTTAGGAGTTAGATAATTGGCCAGGCTAATTGGACCCGGGAACAGGGGTGGCTGCACCTGTGCGTAGTGAGGCAATCAGCACGCACAGGTTAAATCTGCCATCCCCACCCACACAAAAGAGAGCCTCGGTCATGACTGTTTTACATGTGCTCATTTGGCTGTACCATCTTGCCACTCTTGTAAATAAATCTGGACTGCTTGAACATCATCGCCCTGTGTCTCTGTGCTGGAGGGCCCCTTGGAAAGCCACTTCGGTGGCCTGTGGCAGGCATGGTTGCAACAGTGGAGCCCAAATTAGCCTGGCCAATTATCTAACTCCTAACCAATTATCTAATTAGCCAGGTCTAATTAGTTAGACCCAGAGCAGGTGTGGCTGCTTAAACCAGCCATCCCCACACCACAGTAACATTAAAACATACAGTTCATTATGAGGAGACATCAGTCGTAACATCTTGAAGCTCATGTATCATTAGCCTATAACTTAAAATAAATAAGAAAGATGTCAACATTTCTGCAATTTCTAATTTCTCTTAGACTAAACATAGGCCTATGCTCTTTGAGGTGATTGTATCATTTTAGTAAGGCTATCATTTGCTCCATGCTCCATCTTAGTAGTGTAACATAACATAGGTTATAGGGTGGTCTAAGCTTTATTTTATTTGTTTGTTTCAATCTTTTGCCCACGTTGTGGTTGTCTTTGTCTTACGCTAACAGGTCTTACATGGCTTTCATCTTGTTTTTGTACAGATTTTCAATGACCTTGTGATTGCGCAAATAGAATGGTCCAGGTCCCTACAGCCCTGCTTTGCAGAGGATGAACTTGCGCTTCTATCATGCGTGGACATGGTTCTTTCGTGTTTTAGTCATCTTAAACTAAAACTTATCTGAAAAGTAAAGATGAAAAAAATATTGCTAATGTTAAGATAGAACACAGGCCTATCCAGAATGAATTGACCTATGCAATATCACTGATATTTAAATATGGGTATTAATTATCTGAATTATGGATTCATCAGGTGAGGTCAAAATTAGGGAGGAAAATGGTTCAAAGGTCAAAAGGGAGAAAATCCCCATTGAAACACAGTAAAGTGGGCTTAATGGGAACAGGTGGGCTTAAAGGGAATATCAGTGAATTTATGGTTAAAAGACAGAATATTTTATTCTACATGACATTAAAAAAAACAACTATATGAAATAAATCCATATATGGTGCACTAACATAATATGAAAAGTATAAATTGATCATGCAGAGGAGAAGTAATTAGCTATTGGGATGGCAGGTATGCCATCCCGCCAAGTTACGCCTTGGCCGGGGCATGCCCCATACCTATACAGCACCAAGAGTTTGGCACTTTTCAGGGTTCCCCACAGAAATAACCACAACAGCCACAGATACCCAGCCCTTAAAAACATTAAATTCTGTACATTCTGACCACATTTCAACAGACAGATTTCAAAAACAGATGTCCACACAATAAAGCCCCAAACTAAGGGGATTTTTTTTTTTTTCTTCTTCTCCTCCTCCTCCTCCTCCTCTTTCCAACATGACTCCCCATTGGACATTTTACAGACACCAGCCAAATCTTCACCTACACGACCCAATCAAAAACGCGCATACACACGCAAAATACCCATACCTTTTTACTCGGAAACATTTTCAGTTTAAACAGTTAGTCTGCCTGTGGCCTAGTGGGCAAGGTCCCAGTCTTGGGAACGTGGGGTTGTAGGTTCAAGCCCAGCTAGGAACACGTTTCTTCAACATGCTTTTACCCTCACTAATAATTGTCTACTACTTCTCAATTATTGCTTTTGCACCATATCTACTCGCCGTTCACCGAACGTATACACTGCATTATGATGTACCGTCTGCGCGTTCAGTTATTAACTGGCTACAATATTGCAGAGCCATATGGATTCAACGGGAGCTCTTCTGTGCTTACTGGCCTGTGTTCTTTAAAATCACGGACAGGTTTGCTAATGATATTTCACGCATTGCAGCTATGTCATGGTGCTGCACTAACAAAGTCACACACTGGTAAACCTCCGGTTGAAGGATTGAATCCCGCCTCGCCCTCAGGCAGATAATTTCCTCTTTTACACGAACGTTTTCTTATGCTTATATTTGCTTTACCAAAACTCACTCACGGGCACCCACTTGCATTTCATGACGGCAAATGTATTCCTTTTATTAAGAAAGTTACACCAGTTCACCACTGTGCTATTTCTACTAACTATATTTCTTCACTTGGCTACCCTACAAAACCTTCTTATCAGCAAACGCCACGTTTCTACATTCATGTTACCTCGCCCTGTTCTCTATCTAGCCACATACAAACAATTACTACATATGTACGTTCTGCAACTCCCCATTAAAACATTATATTTAAATTCACGACTCACTCGTAATTATAACTAAGCCCTACTACTACTGAACATGACAAAAGCATATCAGATTTCACACGTTACTTAACCCTACACTTTAACAATGGATGATTTTTACAGACTGTTATATATACCGTTCGATAAGGAAAATAAGCTTGCTCATGGTCACTTCATTTACTTCGCACTATAGTCTGTGATCATGTCAACCTTCACCTATGTAAACACCTCACAGCTAGACCAATGAGGGTTTGTAGCTGGAGGGGAAGGTATCGCGTGTTCTCCCTTGGCTGGTGTGATTCAAAACCGAGATGTTAGTTATTTTTCCTCTGTTCGTAAGAACAGGGCACAATTATAATTAAGAATGCACTGGTTCCGTTGCCACGGGTTAGATATGAAGGCGCTGCTTCATATCCCGCTTAAAGCTGGCCTGAAACGGATCAGTAGCATTCAGGTTACTCTCCGTTCGTAAACGGGGCTATGTTGTCATCAGAGATATATCAGATATGTCGCCGGACTGTCAATATTCCAATGGGAGCATCAGAATATTCACAAATACGCGGAACAACACACCCGATCTATCCGTGACTACAGCAAGAAAGCGTAACAGTTACTATGTTTTACTCTCGTGTTAAATCTGACTCCATTTTATATGAAAATTTAAAATTAGGGTTTAACTATACGTGGAACTTGGGAGTGGTTACACTCGACTCTATCTTGTGCCATCATTCCTCAATATATGCTCCCGGGCTTTAGCATTATTGTTAAATCTCAGTTCGGCGAGGAATCCAGAGGGTAGGAGGCTGACCACCATAATACATGCCTTCCATGCCTGGCTTACATGGATAGTGCATCGACAGTTATGAGCCCAGGACGGTGCGTATCTATCGGGCTCCTTCAGGCGAATTTGACAAGAACCGGCGTACTACGCCCATGGGTTCTCTTAAGCCAAAACACCAGAACCAATACCACCAATCCCTTAACAGGCAGATCGTGGTCACCTATCTAACTTGAAGACCCCACTACAGACGTTTACTGTACTAGACCCCTGATCAGTAGGTCCTAGTCAGAATTGCCCCCCTGAGTATTTAAACGGAATTTCGGCTGAAAAGAAGATAAAATGGATTAGAGTCATGAAGACCACGCAAGTTAAAAATAAGAATTTATTGAACAGGCAGGTAGGTTATTATCTTCAATTCAAAATCAATTATAAGGTTAAAAAAACATAAATACAGAGTAAAAGAGTTCTTACCCAGATTGTTTAGCTACACACAGAACACAGAGTATGCGCAGTGCGGGAAGTCGATTGCGATCTTCCATGGCTATCTCTACACAGAACACATAGCCTAGTATGTGCACTGAGGGAAGTCGATTACGATCTTCCTTGTGAATCTACACACACCACACAGATCATGTGTAACGTGGGGAAGTCGTTTACGATCTTCCTGGTCTATCTCTACACAGTACACATAGTATGTGCACTGCGGGAAGTCGGTTACGATCTTCCCCGATTGCTTTGTCTCCCTTCCTTTTAAGCCAAATCCCGCGTTTGGTCTAGGCGGCATTACCATAAATTAACCTGGCCGAATCATAAATCTCTAATTCCGGCCCCCACCATTTGGAGGCGGTTGTTAAAACAATTGGTGAGGAAATGGGGAAAAGGAGATGATTACCAGAGAGGACATTCCATTGTGTTAGTTTTTTCCTGAGTTATTGAAACTATGTTTTTTCAAATTCTATTTGGTATGAAACATATTTCATTCAATGGCTTGATTTATTGTGAACATGTACATACCAAACATGCCAAGTGGATGTAATATTATGGTGCAGTTGTCATGAAAATACCCTTTTGTTTAACCATTGTACATGCAATCCATGTTATTATTACACAATGCATAATACAATAATACAATGAAAACATGTGCATGGTTTGTAAGGTTTTCCGGGATTTGTAAATAAGATATACAGATGGTTTATAGTCCAGATCCAGAAAAGAAATACAAAGTGTAATGTCAGAGGGGTCCATATGTGGGCAGTGTGGTACTGTCCCGTGTAGTGCCCCCACCAGGTGCCGGTCGCTTCACCCTTTACGACCCCAAAACACCCACACCCACAACCACAGACAAAGAGACTAGTTCCCCTTATCTTGGTTGTGTCCAGGTGGTAACATTCCAGAGAGCCAAATGGCCTGCCCATTCAGAGGAAGTCCGAGTGACTTATTGTTTTACCACAAGGCTCTCGGGTCCTTTGAAGTACACGCTGCGTCCCAGCATGCTGGCTCGTTCAAATGTCAGCCTTTTCTGGGTCCCAGTTTAATTTCCCTCTTACAGCTCCCCCCTCTGGCCCAATGGGGGACACTTCAGAACGTCCTCCCAAGGGGTCATGGACACTTTCCCAAATGGTTGGTGCCGGAGGTCCAGGGTCGTAGGGCTGATGGTGGGAATAACTGGGAAGGCTGATATCAAGGGTTGTGTGGGTTGAGGTGTGTATGGTATGGAACGGATCAGATGTTGGAGTGAAGATGGGAACTTTTGTGCCTCAGATGACCTGTTGCACTAAGTCCATTCCATCAGTCGGGGCCCGCTGTGTTCTTAAGCACAGGAAAACTCACAAGACAGCTGACAGTGACGTAGGAACTTTGTACCAGGAGGTGTCCTCTCGATTGAATCTATCGAAGCAAAGTCTTGGAGTCACTGTACTTATGGTTGACATCCACGGGGCTGTGCGGAGGTTGAACCTTAATAAACTTGGTGGGATTATTGGGAAAAAGGTTGGTAAGACATGGTATATATGAATGAGGTAGTTGGGAGTTTTCATGACAACTGCATTTTGTGGTAAATATGTTTTTTGTCCTTCTCATGGTAATATCCTTTGTAATTTTGGATAAACTGGATTTGGGAAATTAAAAAGAAAGGAGACAAAACCCAATACATTTTGGGTGGATGGGTATTGAAAATGATAGTATAAAAATAAAGAACAATTATAATAAACATACAGTATAAAAATAAAGAAAAACACAAAAAGCACAATTTAAGACATATAAGACAAGTAGTGTTCGGGGGTTGTAGCATCCTGAAGTCTGTGACAGATATATTTTAAAATGAATGTGAAACTTGTCATTAACATTAACAGAAATTCCATAAATATTAAGAAAATTTCACATATTTCTAAAACATTCTTCCAGAAAGGACCTACAAATCCCCCTAACCATGAGGTATGAAACTCTTTGCCTGTAGTTGTGCAAAGAAGAGAAAATCTAGGTATGGTTACTATCTGCATAATTTGGGGGTTAAACCACAAAAGACAAAAAATAAAAGGATGAAAAAACAAAAAGAAAATCAGATACTGTCTTGGGAGTGTAGGTTTACTGCTCCTTAAATATTCAACAACTGACAGAGAAGGGGGGAAACAGAACAAGACAGACCGGTGGGGAGAAGGGAGAAAGGAGGAGGAGGAACAGTAAATGAAAAAGAAGGAGGGAATCTAAGGAGAGAAAATGTGGAAAAGTAGAATAAAGTGAGACCAGTAAGCCAGTCCTTGCCAAAAAATGACACCCCTTTCAACATTTTAATGTTAAAAGACAAACTTGATGTAAACTTAGGAGTAAGTGCTTCTTCTCCTTATTTATTTATTTATTTATTTGAGATATGTAGTTTGGAAGACTTCTTCCTTAAATAATTTTTTATTGCAGGCACAGATGATACTGGCCCTTATTAGTTGAGTTAAAGTTTGATGACATTATATTCATTTATGGCGTTTGACTGGCTTATCAACGGTTTGACAAAGATTCTAATAGGTATATGTTGTGCTATGGTGAAATTCACACAAAAATACCATTAGATCTCTAGTATCTAACATGCCTTGGCTAATGTAATTGGCACCCAAATAAGTCTGTTAGTGAATTCTAACAGTTTCTAAATGGCATGCACAGGCATGCGTTAATAATTAATATATTATTAGTTAATATTATTCATTTAAATACTCTGGTTTCATCCTTGTGCTGCTAAGACGCATAGAACAAAAACTCAGATGAAAACAATAGGGTACACCAGAATTCACTACACTTTTTTGAAAGCGAGCTTTCTAAAGAAAGGTGAATGGTGGCACACCTATGCCTATATAACTTAATTTAGCTCTAGGCTATTGATTATTTTATTTATAATAGGCCAAAGTCTATTTTTTGGTTGGTTGTAAGCCATGTTGGAATTTTACTTTCTACACTGGCTTATCTCAACTGTTTCATAAACCCTAACCTATTTATTTAATTAATAGTACACCACTGTTTACTGAGACAGATAACACAGGCCAAGGACCTTGGTTCCAGCACCTCAGAAATGCAGAAGTTCTGTGTCCTGATACCTTTTCACCAGTCTCAGAGGTCTTTAGACATGAGTCCCACATGTGGCAAATTCCAGACGGTCGCCACCCTTGTTGTAGCCTGCGGCTACACTTTCAGAGGGATGGAGACTTGCATTTGCCGTGGCACTCAGCGGTCCTGTGACATTACATCGGGCGCGGTACTCAGAGGTTCAGTGACTACACTGGTACCGGCCTCGATCTCTGAGACTTAAAGTATGGTTTCCTCCGGACAGATACGGACAGTTTCAAAACTTGGTGCAGCTGCAGTCTGCACTGTCAGAGGTCTTGAGATGCGTGTACTGCCGCAGGGCCATACCTGGGTTTAAGGATCAGCACAGACTCTGCTTTCAGGGCTGGAACTTTGAAGCCGAGGTTATGCACCTGATTCAGCATTTAGCAGTATTTTTAATAATATTTTAATATTATTTAATTTAATTATAATAAGAAGCTTGCCACTTTTCCTGGGTTAGCCCCCTAGCAAAGTTCAAACTTCCTCACGTGTGCATTCTGTGATTGCACACGCTTACTGGCCTATAAACTTTCTCACTGTTCACCTTCTATTGCTTTTTAGTCTTTCATAACAGTATACCACTCTGTTCACCTTCAAAATTCACTGGCTTTTCACCAGTGCCTCATTTCTCCTAAGTTTGAGCAAGGTTTTCTGCGCCTCTGCGCAGAAACAGTAGTAAGCTTTGCATCAAAACTCCCTTCCTTTCTACAAACGTTTACATTTCCTTACACATACGTAACCATCTACTGCTATAGGCTAGTTTGTTCTAGAACGCATTCCACCGTATTATCACAACACATTTCCTAAAAACATGCCAGCCTAAGCTTCTCTCTTTCCCTGTTCATGAAGTCCCCAAAGGGTAGTAATATGAAAAATGCCTGGTTTCTACGGTCCCAGGCCTGTCTGGGATATGTCGATCCCCTATGCAGTGACTAAAAACTCTCCCTAGCACAGGCTAATATACAAGAGAATTGTGTCACTCACCACACCAAGGATCGGGAAACCAGAGAAGAAAAAGCGAGATACCCACAGTGAAGGGTATCACGCCGGGATGAAAAACACCAGCAGAAACTTCATTGAACACTCCAGATACTCCCTATCACGTCGAGGTCACCACTTGTAAACACCTCACAGCTAGACCAATGAGGGTTTGTAGCTGGAGGGGAAGGTATCGCGTGTTCTCCCTTGGCTGGTGTGATTCAAAACCGAGATGTTAGTTATTTTTCCTCTGTTCGTAAGAACAGGGCACAATTATAATTAAGAATGCACTGGTTCCGTTGCCACGGGTTAGATATGAAGGCGCTGCTTCATATCCCGCTTAAAGCTGGCCTGAAACGGATCAGTAGCATTCAGGTTACTCTCCGTTCGTAAACGGGGCTATGTTGTCATCAGAGATATATCAGATATGTCGCCGGACTGTCAATATTCCAATGGGAGCATCAGATTATTCACAAATACGCGGAACAACACACCCGATATATCCATGACCACAGCAAGAAAGCGTAACAGTTACTATGTTTTACTCTCGTGTTAAATCTGACTCCATTTTATATGAAAATTTAAAATTAGGGTTTAACTATACGTGGAACTTGGGAGTGGTTACACTCGACTCTATCTTGTGCCATCATTCCTCAATATATGCTCCCGGGCTTTAGCATTATTGTTAAATCTCAGTTCGGCGAGGAATCCAGAGGGTAGGAGGCTGACCACCATAATACATGCCTTCCATGCCTGGCTTACATGGATAGTGCATCGACAGTTATGAGCCCAGGACGGTGCGTATCTATCGAGCTCCTTCAGGCGAATTTGACAAGAACCGGCGTACTACGCCCATGGGTTCTCTTAAGCCAAAACACCAGAACCAATACCACCAATCCCTTAACAGGCAGATCGTGGTCACCTATCTAACTTGAAGACCCCACTACAGACGTTTACTGTACTAGACCCCTGATCAGTAGGTCCTAGTCAGAATTGCCCCCCTGAGTATTTAAACGGAATTTCGGCTGAAAAGAAGATAAAATGGATTAGAGTCATGAAGACCACGCAAGTTAAAAATAAGAATTTATTGAACAGGCAGGTAGGTTATTATCTTCAATTCAAATCAATTATAAGGTTAAAAAAACATAAATACAGAGTAAAGAGTTCTTACCCAGATTGTTTAGCTACACACAGAACACAGAGTATGCGCAGTGCGGGAAGTCGATTGCGATCTTCCATGGCTATCTCTACACAGAACACATAGCCTAGTATGTGCACTGAGGGAAGTCGATTACGATCTTCCTTGTGAATCTACACACACCACACAGATCATGTGTAACGTGGGGAAGTCGTTTACGATCTTCCTGGTCTATCTCTACACAGTACACATAGTATGTGCACTGCGGGAAGTCGGTTACGATCTTCCCCGATTGCTTTGTCTCCCTTCCTTTTAAGCCAAATCCCGCGTTTGGTCTAGGCGGCATTACCATAAATTAACCTGGCCGAATCATAAATCTCTAATTCCGGCCCCCACCATTTGGAGGCGGTTGTTAAAACAATTGGTGAGGAAATGGGGAAAAGGAGATGATTACCAGAGAGGACATTCCATTGTGTTAGTTTTTTCCTGAGTTATTGAAACTATGTTTTTTCAAATTCTATTTGGTATGAAACATATTTCATTCAATGGCTCGATTTATTGTGAACATGTACATACCAAACATGCCAAGTGGATGTAATATTATGGTGCAGTTGTCATGAAAATACCCTTTTGTTTAACCATTGTACATGCAATCCATGTTATTATTACACACTGCATAATACAATAATACAATGAAAACATGTGCATGGTTTGTAAGGTTTTCCGGGATTTGTAAATAAGATATACAGATGGTTTATAGTCCAGATCCAGAAAAGAAATACAAAGTGTAATGTCAGAGGGGTCCATATGTGGGCAGTGTGGTACTGTCCCGTGTAGTGCCCCCACCAGGTGCCGGTCGCTTCACCCTTTACGACCCCAAAACACCCACAACCACAGACAAAGAGACTAGTTCCCCTTATCTTGGTTGTGTCCAGGTGGTAACATTCCAGAGAGCCAAATGGCCTGCCCATTCAGAGGAAGTCCGAGTGACTTATTGTTTTACCACAAGGCTCTCGGGTCCTTTGAAGTACACGCTGCGTCCCAGCATGCTGGCTCGTTCAAATGTCAGCCTTTTCTGGGTCCCAGTTTAATTTCCCTCTTACACCTACATACCCATTCTGCTAAAAACATATTGTTTCAACTTCGCAATTTCATCATTTCTCCTAATTTATCTCACACTGTTGTTATTTTCTCATATGCAAAGCCTGCTGGGACATATGCGGCTGCTCCTAAACTATCAACTTTTCCGGTTCTAGCTTAGCAAAACAGCAAAGAGGATTCCTACCTGCAGATAAGCCTATAAAAATACTTTATAAACCTAACAAACACTAAAAGTGCATCTCCACGAAATAACAGACAACGGAGCAAGACAGAATTGTATACAAGTTGCGACCTAGGGAGCTCTAATTCTATGGGCTTGCTGATTCTTTTGTCAATCAAGGCTCGTTGGATGGCCGTCAAAGCCATATTTTACCTGCGCTTCTGATGCGTTTACACTTACGACACCGCACCCTTTGTCACAGCCACTGTTTTACATATATAGCAAACCGAAACTGCTAAACGGTACACGCTCATCAGACTGTACAAATTCACACAGGGATAGCCATAATCCATCACCGTTTCTTACAGGGTCACTTCGCATTTCTCACTCTCATAATAAAACGCTTTGCAAAAAGAAATGATATCTCATAAAAAACACGTTTTCAACGTACAAAAATGCCAAGTTACTCACACATACAAGACATACACATTACATTACATTACATTACAGGCATTTAGCAGACGCTCTTATCCAGAGCGACGTACAACAAGTGCATTAGTTCAAGGTGCAGAGGTGCAAAAGAAACACACTAGAGTGAAGTAAAGATCATAGTGCCAGAAGTGACCACATAGATTATCAACCCTGTAGAGTAACCTGTTCAGCAAACAACAATCCTACCAAGTACAAACTAGCACTGGAATCACATTTGCCTAATCAGACAAAAACAATCCTGCCAAATAAAAACTAACATAATCGTATTAGCCTAACTAGGTACATTGAGCTAAACTATAGGCTAGGGAGGGGTGGGGAGAGGTGCAGCCTGAAGAGATGAGTCTTTAGTCTGCATTTGAAGGTAGTCAGATACACCGTCTATAACTCATTCATTCAGACTGCCAAAATCCAGGCCTGCCATTGAAAGTATTGATATCCAAATGACGCCAAGTTGCGGTACTACAAACAATATAAGCTATCTTGCCTCACCGAAATTAAATAAGATGTATTCCAAAGCAATGCTACCCAATATTTCCTCAATTCTTTCAAGTCACTTGGCCCTGTGTTTTGTAATCTTACCATTTCACAATGTCATGCACACTTTGTGTCAGATCAAAGTGTCGAATATTTCGAATTGCCTCATGGAACACATTGAAATTCATGTACAAAACTGCTGGTCAGTAAGTACAGGAAGCATATTTCTCCGGAAAACATGTTTACACTTGCTTCTGAACTGAATTTCAGTAAATGTACAAGTGATTGTATATTTGCTACGTACAATAAATACTGCATGTAAAATACATATTGTACATACATACATAGAGAACTTCTTTATCCCCATGGGCACATTTCCCTCGCATTATGTTACATTCACATTTACGAACAGACATTTATACCAAGAAACATACAGTCATTCACGCAACAGAAAGGCTGGGCAGCGAAATACATACATACCAATACAAATTGGACATATAGACGCCTATTCAATCAATCTTGACTTTGAGAAAGCCATCCACACATATGTTTGGCCTGTCCATGTACTGCATGCTTATACACACAGGACCAAGTGACTTGAAAGAATTGAGGAAATATTGGGTAGCATTGCTTTGGAATACATCTTATTTCATTTCGGTGAGGCAAGATAGCTTATATTGTTTGTAGTAACTTGGCGTCATTTGGATATCAATACTTTCAATGGCAGGCCTGGATTTTGGCAGTCTGAATGAATGAGTTATAGACGGTGTATGTCTTGTATGTATGAATAACTTGGCATTTTTGTACGTTGAAAACATGTTTTTTATGAGATACTCATTTACATCCACCCCAGACAGTGTGATTTTTTTTGCTAGAGGCCCCTTTAAGTCCACCAGGTAAAAATGTTAATTAAAAAATAAATAAAGATAAACATACACATTTATTGTCTGTTTAACAGTATAATAATATAAACTGCATACAAAAATATGAACTATACATACTTATCATGCTTTATGTCATTGCAATGAACCATAATATGTAGCTACTGTATTGATGCAGCATGTGGTCTGTTTGCTAGCGTGCTAAAACTCATATTTCGATTTCAAAAGAAACAATATTCTAATTCAGGTAATATTCTAACATATGTCTCATTCAAAACACTAATCACTTACATTTTGATAACAAATGAGTACTTACCAAAAACAGGAGTAGAAATATACAAAAAATGCTATTTTCTGAGGGTACCAAAATCAGTTTTTTTGCAAATTTTTCTGGGATCAGCAGGCACATGCCACACGTGCTTCGATAACTCAATATCGACAAATGTGATTGACTTACAATAAAAAGTGTCAAGCAGCTTCATTTGAAAAAACATCACACAGCAAAAAATGATAATGTAGTTTTTTTTGATTTGACTCAGTTGCAAGTGGACTTATATGGTACGTGGGCTTAATAGGGACGTTTACCCTACTTATATTGAATTAGGCATACATTTTCATTTGTGGTAATTTTATATGTGAGTCTTTTTGCATCTACCATGCCAAGATCTTTATTCCATTTGTTATATATGTTTTGTAGCAATTCTTCATTGCCCTCAGCTTTGGTAAGGATATTGTAAACAGCACCTAATAATCGTCTCTTTTTATCCCTTTTATTTAGAATTTCCCCTATCTAAGTTGAAACTCTATTTCAGATGTCAAAATTTTCTGTTATCCAGTTTTTCAATTGCAAATACTTAAAAATGTCTATGTCTTTTAGTTTATATTTATTCTTTAGTTCCTGAAATGAAAGTACTGAGTTATGATTTATAATATCCGATAATTTCTGAATTCCACAGTTTATCCACACCTCCCAGTGAAGTTGCGTGTTTTGAATAGTTATTGATGGGTTATTCCAAATTTGTATGTTTGGGGATTACTATTTCTTGACCTAGTATTTTTTTTCTTTTTTTTTCAAGCATTTAATGTACTATTAATTATAAAATTTACTGTTTTAACTTTTTTGCTTGGATAAAAGAGCTAAAAGTAAATTATTAGGCTGTAACTGATGATTTTCAATATTTATCCACAGTTGTATTGTTTGTTAATTATATGGTCAATATAAAACATTTGAGCTGCGTTGTGATAAAGCTCCAAATTAGGAAGATTAAGGCCATCCTCCTCTCGAGGGTAATGCAATAATTTTCTCCTTAATCTGTGAGCTTTATTAGACCATATGAACGAAGAAAGATGTGAGTTCACTTCTTTAAAAAAAATATTTTGGTGGGGTAATAGAAATAGTCTGAAATATGTATAGAAATTTAGGCAGCCACATCAACTTGAAAAGGTTTATTCTACCTATTAAATTAATCTTCAGATCAGACCACCTTTGAATGTTTTTCTTAAGGTCTTTAATTAATGGGAGAAAATTGTCTTTATACAGCTGTAACTTACCTGCACTAATATAGCAACCGAGGTATTTAATACTCCTTGTTTGCTCTTTAAATTGTTTTAGATTTTCCAAATTATTTATACTTTTATTTATTACCATTAATTCTGTTTTTCCTTCATTCATTTTATTACCTGATAGCTTTGAAAATTCTGTCATGATTTCTATTACTTCTGTAATGGAAGTGTTTACATTACTTAAATAGAGTAATAAATCATCAGCAAATAAACTAAGTTTGTATTGCTTCTTACCAATTGTAATGGCACTTATTTTTTCTGTCAAATTTTTTGAGGCAAAGGTTCGATTGTTAATGCAAACAGGGAGGGCGATAAGGGGCATCCTTGAGCTGCGCCTCTACTCAAAGGAAAGGGTTCAGAAAGAAATCCATTTGTATATACTTGTGCCTTTGGAGATTTGTAGATTGTTTTTACCATATTAATAAATTTTACTGGAAAGCCATAAAACTCAAGCACTTTATACAGATAAGACCACTCAAGTCGGTTGAACGCTTTTTCTGCATCAACCGCCATGTTGATGTGTTAAATTTTTCTTATACTTCTTTGCATACTGTATTAAAGATAGACATGTTCTAGTGTTGGTTTTTAAATCTCTGTTTTGTATAAATCTGGTTTGATTGTGATGGATAATATTTGGTAAGATTTGTGCTAGTCTGTTATTTATGACTTTAGTAATAATTTTTTTATCACAGTTGATTAAACTAATAGGTCTGAAATCAGAGGGCCTATCACAATCTCTGCCTGGCTTCGGTATTACAGAGATAGTTGCTAGACACATTGGGCCTTATTCACCAACCGTTCTTAAGAAGAATTTTCTTCTTAAAACCCCCTTTTCGCAGCTTTCATGAAGATTCTAACATTCACCAATGTTTTCTTATTTGGGATTTGTTCTTAGGTAAGAACAGAATCTACGCACACTCAAGAGCACACATACGCACATTTGAGTGCTGACATGTTTGTGCAAAATAATTGGTTATTGCGTTTTCTTCAATTCTACAGTTGTATAATATTATAGGATTTAAATTACAATAATATTTTTATCATTTATAATATTTTTTAATAATTATTTTCATTATTTTACAAAGCATTAAGGTGCCAAGTTCTGCCTCAGGGTGGTTGCCTCAGCGGGAGTAAATGATAAAAATCAAACCATTGTAGTGACCTTTTATTTTTGGGGGTTTCAATTATGCAATGTTTGGTCTATACTGCAAAAGCAAATGTTTAAATTTTGAATACAAACTAAGCTCTTAAGTAAAACTTTTTAAACACATGGACATGTTAAAGAAGAGAACGTCACTAAAAATGACTGGCAATAAATTTTTTGTATTCATTGTGTTCTATGCAGCGACGGGTTTACTCTGATGCAGTTTACTGCCGTTAAATTTAATTAGTGGTATTAATGTGACGAGAAGCGCTTTGTCATTTGAATGCATAACACGCAAATCCTTGAGCCCACTCCCACCAGTATTTTTTATTTTATTTTTTTTGCCTCAGATTTGAGATCATCAGTTGTGCGCCCTTCTCCGGATACAGTGTTCACTGAACGAGTAATATCATTCCATGCATTTTTTTTGTGTTATTTTATATCCACTACTGACGCTATTAAATATGACAGGTCGTTTGCTGTTCACTTCCCGCAGCAAAACCTCCACTTCAGAACTACTGAAGTTTTTCTAACGTTTGGAGTCCGATGCTCCACCGTCTTTAGATTTTCGTTTGGGCATTATTGACTTTGTTCGCTCTCAACTTTTCTTTTCGATTTCTGTGTGTGCACACGGCCCTGCAGTCTCATGCCCTTTTATGGGGATTGGCGGGGCATTTACCTATGCTAATTAGGAACAACTGGCATGCGCTTTACACTTACGAGGACAATGGGATTCATCATTTTAAGAACACATGTGCGAACAATTCTGCAGTTTAAGAACAGGTCGTGAATCTGACGTAGACTTTTCTTAGGAATTTCTCAAGAACAAATTTAAGAAAAAACTTAGGAAGATATTGGTGAATGAGGCCCATTGTTTGTGGGAGTGTGTGATTTTGTTGGGCAGAATTTACGACTTCTATAAAAAGAGGATGTATGCTTGACCAAAATGTTGAATAAAATTCTATTGGGAGGCCATCCATTCCTGGAGCTTTTTTAAAGAAAAATTATTAATAGCAGATTTAATTTCTGTACAGGTAAGGTCCTTATTAAGTTCTTCTTTTTTCTCCACTGATAAGCATTTCAAATTAAGTGATTTAAGAAAGGGAAGAGTGTCATTTTTTCAAATACTTCATTAATGATCTGATTATTTCTATAGACTAAATCTAATGTTTTATTTTTAGAGATATGGGTTGTTTTTTAAAACCTTTTTGACTAAAGAGGTTAAATGTTTACCCGATTTATTAGCAGAAATATAATTTATTTTAATTTTAATTTCAATTCCTGTAATTCAGTTAACATTCTACTGTTGACTTATGTCTTATGTTTTCTCTCTAAGATATTTATGTGTTCCCTCAATTTATTTATTTCATTATCCAGGTCTGCTTTCCTTTTTGCTGCAAACCCTAACATTATTCCTCTTATGTATGCCTTGAATGCATCCCAAATTATACCAATTTCTGGCCTGTCTTGAGGGTTCCCCCCATCTACATTGGTTTGGATAAATAAATCAATGTCTTTTAATATGCTTCAAAAATTCAGTATCCATGAAGTATTTCCTATTCATTCTTCATATCCTATGAGACAATGTATTGTGTTTTGGGGACATAATGCATGTAACTATGGCATGATCCGATATTATAATGTTGTTAATTTTACTCAATAGTACCATGTCCAGGCCTGTCTTAGATATAATTCGACTATATTCGACTATAACTATTTTGAGAGTGTGAAAAATATGTGTAATCTATTATAATCTACAGTTTAATCTACAGTACAAAGAGTTTTTGGTGGATTAATTTTCCTGTTTTTGGTTGAGCTATCATAAGAACTGAATATGTTGTCTCCCCCTAATATGATCACTCCTGTTGGTGAACTGTCTAACACATTTTGAATTTTACTTAAAAAGGACATATCTGAGGTGGGAAGCTTGTAGACATTAATAAGGGTGTAGAGTTCTCCGAACATTTCACATTGAACTATTAGGAATCTACTATAGATATCTGTAGATATTTTACCAACTTACTTGGTAAAATCCTTCCTACATTCCTGTTGCCGTTACATTTTCAATTTATACCGCTAGTTCCGCAATAGGGGATGAATACTGTAAATACGAAAAAAAACGTTATTTACCTTAGATAAACATTAGATCGTGTGGCCCCCCCTCGTGGTCGTGTGCCCCCCCTCTAGCAGTTGTGGCCCTAAACAACCGCATAGAGCGTTTATGCCACGGGCCGTCCCTGAATTTCAGTTATATTAAAACCAGGAAAATCCGGAGAGTCCCCTACAGATTATAGACCTATAAGTTTAATAAACTGTGACAATAAAATATTGACAAATATTACAAGCAATAGAATAGCAAAAGTTTTGCCAGACTTAATACACATTAATCAAACAGGGTTTATTAAAAATAGACATTTACAAACAAATACAAGGACATGCCTTAGTATTATACAGTATGCAAAAAAACATGACACATCTGTAATGGCAGTGGACGCAGAAAAAGCTTTTGATCGGCTTGAATGGCCCTATTTGTTCAAAATACTACAAGCCTTTGGTTTTCCAGAGGAGACTATAAATGTCATAAAATTATTATACAAACAGCCTAAGCAAAAATGTATACTAATAATATATTATCTGCTGAATTTTCTTTAGAGAGGGGCATTAGACAAGGTTGCCTTCTCTCCCCGCTTCTTTTTGCGTTAGCAATAGAACCACTCGCGGAAATGATTAGACAAAATCCAAATGTCACAGGAGTTAGTATTGGCAAACATAATTACAAACTTAATTTATTTGCAGATGAAATTTTGATATATTTAACAAATATAGAAAGCTCCATACCTCCTTTATTAAAAATCTTTTCAGAATATTCTTGTATTTCAGGCTATAAAATTAATATGGAGAAAACGGAAATAATGGCAATAGGGAAACGTAAAAGAATAAACCATGACTACCATTTAATTGGACTAAAAATATTAAATATTTAGGATGCTTAATTAGTGACAATAAACAACAGATATATAAAGATAATTAATTCCATTACTTAATAATATGAAAGACACCTTAACTAAATAAAATAATCTTCCCATAAATATCATAGGCAGAATTAACCTTTTTAGAATGACATGGCTTCCAAAGTTTCTCTTTTTATTTTCAATAATACCTATTACCCCGCCAGAAAGGTTTTTTAAAAAAGCATATTTTGCCATAACAGATTTTATATGGTCAGGAAAAACCCATAGGATCAAAAGAAAAACTTTACACTTACCTAAGTCAGAGGGTGGATTTAACCTTCCTGAATTAGTTATACAAACTTGCCACCCAAAGATTCTATTTGTGACATATAGTCAAATATACAAAGGAAGAACAATGGATTCATACTGAAGATGCTCAAGTGCATTCCCATAACCTATTTACATATTTATTTTCAAAGGATAATATTAAGAATATTACAAATTTTATAGTAACATCATTGAAGAAAATTAAGAGGATACTGGGTGAATCAATATCAGTTCCAAAAAACATGGAACAATCCTTGGATAGCTCTTCAGAATTTAACAATAAATTGGCCTACCTGGAGAACAAGGGGAATAGAGACTTTAAATGATTTAATAAAAGGTAATACAATTATGTCTTGGACAGATTTCCAAAGTAAATTCAGTTTCACTAATACAGATTTTTAAAAATACATGCAACTTAGAAGCTATATAAATCAGAATTTTGACCTACATTTATTTGGACAGCAGAGCACAGTTGAGGAAATTTTATTTGATACCGAAAAGGATAACAGCATGATAGGCAACATTTATAGAATCCTGCAGAAATCCTACGCAGTTGAAAAACTCTTAGAAGGTAAGATAAATGCATGGAATCAGGATTTGGAAAGAACAAACTGGCTCAAAATGGAGGGAGTGCTGGAATATAACCAATGATATTACTGTCAATGAAAATTTATGCTTAATCCAATATAAAATAATGTATAGAATTTACTACACGAGAGATACAATTCATAAATATTATAGTAGTACATCAGACAATTGTTTCAAGTGTAGAACTAAAGATTCACTAGCACGTGCCTTCTGGGAGTGCTCTAAAATTCAGAAGATATGGTTAGACATAGAACAATGGTTGTCAGAGGTGCTTAAAGTAAAACTCAGTTTTAATTCATCCATTTGTTTATTCCATGACGTGACATACAATGTTACAGTGAGACACCCTTGGGGTTGGATAATCCTTTTTTCATCGATGGTATTTAAAAAACTTTTACTTAGACATTGGAAATCTATTAAACCTCCAACACTACAACATTGGAAAAATGAAATGCTTTATTATTTAAATATAGAAAAGATATTAGCCATAGAAAATAACAGAATAGCACAATTTGAAGATGTATGGGATGGGATAATGAACGCAGGAGTTAAGGGCCATTCATAGTTATAGTAGGTAAATGCTTAAGAGGATGTTTTGTTGTTTTTTTTGTTTTGGTTTTATTTGTTTGTTCGTTTTTTTTTTTTGGAGGAGTTCATGAAAGAGGTGATAAAAATGAAACCGACGATGTGTCAATTTGCAAAAGAGGCTGTGTGAAAAGGATAGTTTTGGATAGTTTTGATGTAAGTCTAGTAATGTTTGGTGTGTATGGATGTTTTGTATTTATGTTAGGATGTTTTGTGTGTGATAAATGTATAAGATGTCATGTTGTGTGTTTATATAATGAAACGAAAATAAAATCATACAAAGAAAAGAAGTAAATTCTGCTTCAAAGGCCAGCCCCCCCCCCCCCCCCCCCCCCCCCCTCCCCCCATTGCCTCTTAAGGTATTGTAGTTGCCCTGTTTTGAATTGGAGTTCCTGTAGAAAAACAATGTTGGAGGACAATTTCCCCAAATGATATAAGGCTTTATGCTTTTTTATACCTTCCTGTAATCCATTCACATTCCAGGTTGCAACTTAAAGTAATCGGAAGAGTGTGTACGGTATTTTTATAAGCCATATTCTATATCAAGGTCAAAGGTGATAGCTTTAGAGATAGAGCTGCAGAAATCACACTAGCTGGAAACAAAGGAACCTAACACAAACTCATAAGGGAACACCTTAAAACTTAAGGGCACACGAAAAGACACACACACATACTCAAACATATAAACACATATTACACACACAAAATACCACAACCCCATACATATTCCCCCATATCTATCTTTTAGGAACATGCTTTGTTATAGCTCTAAACCCCTACTCTATCTTTGCGTGCAAAACAATGGTCCAGATAAATGCTCACTCACACACACACACACCCACATACTCCAACCTACCGGTGCACACATACATACGTACAAGCACACCTGCCTCTCTATATAGATGTGAACAACACCTCCTTGCTCATACAGATTTGTCGACAACACGTGTTTGCACATTTTCCACATTATATTTGAGTAATAAACCTAATTTGTAGCCCCACACGCCTCTGGTATTTTCACATGCTCTCCATTTGAATATGTCAGAATGTATCATCTTTTACCAAAGCGATTTGTGACAGGAACAGAGGTGTTAACCTAGTATTATTTATGTGTATGGCACACTTTTTTCACCTGGACTTGCTCTGTGCTCCGTTTTGTTCAGCTCACAAGTGACATACCATACCCTCCCTCTTTCACCTACTCTCTGCTCATCTGTCTTTACTGCTAACCAACTCTCATTCTTTCTCATGCACTGGCCGTCCTTCTCTCGGCAGATGACTCCAGCTTAGGGAGAGATGGGCCAGGGGCTGCAGGCGAAGGAGACATAGAGTATGCCACCGACGACCTATCAGGGAAACTAGGTAAGACATAAATGACCGTGACCAATAATAATAAATAAATATGAAGAATGAATATATATAGCATATATCATTTATAACCATATTCATAAGCCCCTATACAACACATTTTTAAAAAACTATAAAAAAGACATATAAAGATCACACATACTTATTGCTTGGGAAAATATATTTTAAAAATACTCATCTGAGACATACACTACATAGCCAAACATATGTGGACACCTGACATCCAACATCATCCAAAATTATGGCCATTAATATGGAGTTAGTCCATCCTTTGCTGCTATAGCAACCTCTACTCTTCTGGGAAGGCATTATACTAGATGTTAGAGCATTGCTGCAGGGATTTGCTTCCATTTAGCCAGAGGAACATTAGTGAGGCACTGACTGGGTGATTAGGCCTGGCTTGCAGTTATTTTTCCAACTGATCCCAAAGGAGTTCAGGTCAGGGCTCTGTGCAGGCCATTCAATTTCTTCCACATTGTTCTTGACAAAACCAGGGGGGACATTGTCAAGCTGAAACAGGAAAGGGCCTTCCCCAAACTGTTAAGGAAGCACACAATCATCTAGAATGTGATTGTATGCTGTAGCATAATGATTTGCCTTCACTGGAACTAACAGGCCTTGCCAAAACAATGTAAAACAGCCCTAGACTAATGGGTGTCATATGGTATATGAGACAGGTGTACATATACATCAAGAGAATGAAAGGATTGTAGAGGTTTATTTGGATTATTTATTCAATGTATTATTTATCCATTCTCTTGATAGATACTGTAATATGCACATCTAGGGGCAGGAGTGGCACTTTCTTTCATCTCAAGGTATGCATATAGATTAAAATTCCAATTCATAGCCATGGTAGAGTTTTGATCTGGCCTGAAAATTTAACTGACCAGATAATTTCCTGAACAAATGAGGCTGGAAAATGCCCAAGCAGCATGTGCACTTTAAGAGCCAGAGCCCCAAAAAAAACAGAATCATAATAAGCTCTTTTTGAAACGTAGTTGCATACATTTACCAATATATTTGAGCGTCTCTCATAGAATGCTTGTATACTATACCTGTGTTATGTTTATATTTTTATAATGTCCAAATAAATCATGTGTTTTTCTCTTTAAACTCAAATGGTCACATTCAATTAAAATGTCATAAATGTTGCTAGAATATTTAATAATAGTTAATATAATACATTTTGTGGTTTAGAGCTTATTTAACAAAAACTTTGAGATGCATGCCTGACCCTACCTGAACTCGTCGGGTCCCATCGGGTCTCATCGGGTTCAGGCTACGATTCAAAACTCTAAGCCAGGGTTTTAAATTGCTTTCAACTCAAGTAAGCCCTTGTGTTTTTTGGAGACTAGCTGTTGTTTGTGTAACGAGATAGAGATTTGCCTGAGGTGGAATTTGATTGATTTGTCCAAGATGGGGTTTGAACCCGGGCCTCTCACTCCAAAGATAAATGCATCACCAGTCAGCAAAAGGGCAAAATTGCCCCTAGTCAAGGGCAACGTCATCATTTGGGATTTGAAGGTTGCATTACTAGAGAGTGTCATCACGGTAACTATAAGGCCTTCACTTTAACACATCTCACTGTGCTTCACCAGTGAACTAGCTGAGCTACACCCAGTGCATTTGGACTCTGGCATTTATATCCATTCTCTCTAGCTGCTTAGTCTGGTCTAGATAGTCGTCGATCTCCGAATCCCTTTTTCCCTCACTCGTGAATGAGACCCCAAGATACTTGAACTCACCTGGGGCAGTTCCTCCTCCCTTACTTGAACAGGCAAACTATCTTTTTCTGGGAGAGGACCATGGCCACAGACTTGGAGGTGCTGATCCTCATCCTGACCACATCACACCCAGGTCACAGTTTGATGAGGCCGAGATAACGACGTCTTCTGCAAACAGCAGAGATGCCACTCCTATGTCTCCAAACTTGACGCACTCCATACCTCAACTGCACCTTGAAATCCTGTCCATGAATACCACAAACGGGGGGGAGACAAAGCATACCCTTGGCAGAGTCCGACACCAACATTGAACGAGCTTGACTTAATGCCGAGAATGCAAACACAGCTTTCGCTCTGACTATACAGGGACTTCTGCCACAGAGATGGACTCTGATCCCCCAGATTGCTCCAGCTCCACTTCCAAAAAGGAGGGCGTTTCTGTCGGATTCAAGAGGTCTTCATAGTGTTCCTTCTACCTTTTGATAATATCCCCAGTTGAGGTCAGAGTTTCACCATTCCTGCTGAGAACAGCCTGAACGGTGTCCCACTTTCCCCTCTTGAGGTGCCAAATAGTTTTCCAGAACCACTATGGGGCTGACCAAACGTCCTTCTCCAATGCTTCTCCAAACTCCTCCCATGCCCTGGTTTTTGCTTCTGTCACTGCTGCAGCTACAGCCTTTTTTACCTGTCTGCTGAATCAGAGGTTCCCAGTGCTAGCCAGGCCTGGAATGCCTCTTTTTTCAGCTTGACAGCCTCCCTCACCACTGGAGTCCACCAACGGGTCCTTGAGTTGCCACCAGGACATGCACCGACCAGATTTTGACCACAACCACTTTTGTTTTATTGCTTCCACAATAGACGTTTTGAACAGGGTCCATTCAGACTCCATGTCCCCAGCCTCCTCCGGGATATGGGAAAAGCTCTTTCAGAGGTGAGAGTTGAAATCAATCTGTGGGGTCTTCTGCCAGGTGTTCCCAGCAGATCTCCCCTACACGTTTAGGCCTACCTGGTCTGTCTGGCATCTTCCCCCGCTATCTGATCCAACTCACCACCAGATGGTGATCAGTTCACAGCTCTCCTCCTCTCTTCACCCGAGTGTAAATAAAATAAATAAATAGCCGCCGTCAGATGAAACAACTACAAAGTCGATCATTGACCATTGGCCCAAGGTGTTCTGGTACCCTGTACACTAATGAACATCCTTGTGTTTGAACATGGTGTTCGTTATGGACAAACCATGACTAGCACAGAAGTCCAATAACATAACACTGCTTGTGTACAGATCAGAGAGGCCGTCGCTTCGAGGCGACCCTCTCGTCCCCTGCAGTAAACTCCAACTGAGCGGCCACCAGCTGGGGACTTGTGAGTATCCCCACTCCTGCCCGGCGCATCTCACGCTGAACAACTTCCGAGTAGGAGAGTGACCTCCCCCTATACAGGAGTTTGGTTCCCGAGTCGACACTATGTGTAGAGGTGAGCCCAACTATATCTAGTTGGTGCTTCTCAGCCTCACACAGCAGAAAGGTAACGTTCAACGTGCCAATAATCAGTTTCCATTGTCTGGGCTGATGACCCATGGATCTACCCTGTTCTTGCCCCCTTTCCAATGGGCATTGCACCCGACCCCTACCCTGAACCTTGCGGTTGGTGGGCTCACACGGTTTTCCCACATAGTCTTTTCGGGATGGGCCCAGCCGAGTTGCCTGGGCTGCCCAGCCACCATTTCTGGAATTTAAAGTGTATATTAATACCAGTAACCCTCATTCTAAATCTAAGCTCCTAGTGTTGAAAATGTATGGGTTTCATAGTCGTATGAGAGAATAATTTTAATCTCATGGCCAGTTTGAGAAAATCTCCATTGCATTCTTGCACTCACTATTCCAAAGGGCCTCACTGCCATTTAACCAAAATTGTGTCTCACCATAATTAATAACATCTCATTTGCATTTAATATCTCCTAATCTCTTCATAAATATCTCTTTGATTGCCCTGTCTGCTAGCTGTCAAAATTGAATTTCTTGCCTGTTTCTAGGATGACTCTAGTGGCATTTTCTGTTTTGTAATCATGCAGGATATTGTACTCTATGTTCTATGTAATGACTATTATTGGAGACTGCCTTTTATTTTAATTTTTATGGTGTTGTTCCCGGCTACTAAGAGAGATCAGCTCTTGTTAGAGACTCCATCTAATGGACGTTTTCAGTGGAGGTCATGGAAGTTTTCACATTAACATATTGCAGTGCAGCAACACAAGTTGCAAAGGCTTATTCCATACATACTCTACATTTCCAAAACCATGGGCATTAATATGGTGTTTGACCCCCCTTTGCTGCTGTAACAGTCTCCACTCTTCTGAGAAGGTTTTACAATAAATTTTGGAACAATAGAATTTGCAGTAGATTTATTTGCTTCCATTCAGCCACAAGAGAATTAGTGAGGTTGGGCACTGAGTTAGGCATAAGGCCTAGCTCACAGTCAGCATTCCAATTTATCCCAAAGGTGTTTGATGGGGTAGATGTCAGGGCTTTGTGCAGGCCAGTCATGTTCTTCCACTCCAAACTCAGCAAACTATTTCTTTATGGACCTTGCTTTGTGCACGGGGACATTGTCATGCTGAAGCAGGAAAGGGCCTTCTCCAAACTGTTTCCACAAATTTGGACGCACACAATTCTCTAAAATGTTATTTTGTGCTGGAACATTAAGATTTCCCTTCACTGGAACTAAGGGGCCTAGCCCAAACCATGAAAAACAGCCCCAGAACATTATTCCTCCTCCACAAAACTGTACAGTTGGCACTATGCATTCTGCCACACCCAGATTCTTCCGTCAGACTACCAGATAGTGAAGCATGATTCATCACTCCAGAGAACACATTTCCACTGCTCCAGAGTCCAATGGCAGTGTGCTTTACATCACTCCAGCTGACATTTGGCATTGCGCATAGTGATCTTTGGCTTTTGTGCAGCTGTTTGGCTATGGAAACCTATTTCATGAAGCTCTTGACAAACAGTTCTTGTGCTGACATTGTTTCCAGAGGTAGTTTGGAATTTAGTAGTGAGTGTTGCAACCCAGGACAGATGATTTTTACCTGCTACACGCTTCAGAACTAGGCAGTCCTGTGAGCTTGTGTGGCCTACCGCTTTGCGGCTGATTGGTTGTTGCTCCTATACAGTTCCACTTCACAGTAACAGCACTTACAGTTCACTGGGACAGCTCTAGAAGGGCAGAAATCTGACAAACTGACTTCTTGGAAAGGTGGCATCCTATAACAGTGTCACATTGAAAGTCACTGAGCTCTTCTGTACATCCATTCTACTGCCATGTTTGTCAATGGAGATTGCATGGCTGCATGCTTGATTTTATGTACCTGTTAGCAGTGGTGGACAGTAACGAAGTACATGTACTTCATTACTGTACTTAAGTACCTTTTTCAAGTATCTGTACTTTACTCAAGTGTTTCCATTTTGGGAGACTTTTTACTTTCACTCCATTACATTTCAAACGAAATATCCTACTTTTTACTCCACTACTTTTGTGCGATATCTGTCTGTTACTCGTTACTTTGATGTGGAGAAATGGATTGTCTAATAGATCCTATAGAATAATAATACAACACCATTTTCATGCTGAAGCCTACCAATCAGGGCGTATAATGAGACAAAACTTTCGAATACGCTGGGATATAAAACGGTATTACCAAAAGTAAAATTAGACATCTTATACATTGTTAGAAAGCTTATTCTGTCACCTATTTGATCGATTAACTGTAGATCAAGCCAGATTTTACTACAAAGGACGACAACACCGAAAGCAACATGTGTGGTATTACAAGCTGACATCGTTTTCTGGAGTAAGACCGGACCAGAAGCTGCTGCACACATGGTGTTGATGGCGTTGTTGCCCTTTTTAGTACAGTCTGGCTTGATTGAGAATTAATCTATTCAGTAGGTGAGAGTATAAGCTTTCTAACCATGTATAACACGTCTAATTTTGGTTTTGGAATATCGTTTTATAGGTCAACCGAATGTTTTCTCATCATCGCATTCACTCCATGTTAGCAGTCAAAGACGCTGCACCTGACGAAACGTTGTCAACAATTTTTCGTAATTTCTTGGGAAATACTATTATTATTGAGGACTTCTGGGTATGCCTAAGCCATATGTTTGTTGATATACCTAGCTGACATCGTTTTCATTTGTAATTTTTCATTTGGAATAGCGTTCTTATCACATTCACTTCCGCATTAAGCTATGACCTGTTGCCTGTGCTGTATCCTTTCTGGTGGCTAAGTCACCAGGAAACCTCAATGTATTTTGATTTTTGATAGTGAAATATTGGAATTGATGGTGCCTTTGTTCCATTTAAAAAAAAAAAAACTGAATTTGTATTTATACCATAGTTTTCACTCTTACATACAGTATGTTAGGAGGTGAACAATTTAGTTTGCCTGCTGTATTTTAAAATTGTTTGTCATGTCAGCAACCCCTGACAAACATAACCATACTAAATAATAGTACTTTTTAATTTTGATACTTAAGTATTTTTAAAAGCAGGTACTTTTGTATTTTGACTCAAGTAGAAATTTAAATTAAAGACTTCTACTTTTAGTGGAGTAATATTTAGCAAGGGTATCTGTACTTTCACTCAAGTACAGGATTTGTGTACTTCGTCCACCACTGCCTGTTAGCAATGGGTGTGACAGAAGCAAATAGCCAAAATCACAAAGGGTATCCACACACTTTTGAATAGGTAGGTGTATAGTGTGTTAATAAAGCATTCTGAACTGGGTTTAGAGCAACAAAGATTGGACCCCAAGGACCAGAGGATCCTTAGACGGGGGTAAAATACTCAGGCAGGAAATACAATACAATATACTTTATTGTCCCCGTGGGGAAATTTGTCTTGGACTCAAATGCTGCACACATATAGCTGCCTCCACAGAGGGTCAGCCTTACTAACAACCTTGGGCCCCTCACTACCTCCACCTTGCCCTTGCACAGCAGCCTGCCCAGTATTATGTTTGCTTTGGTAATTGACTTTAACAGGCAGAAGGGCATGCAATTTAAGTATCCTGCCTGTGAAGTGGCTGCCCTTTTCCTTAATATGTGAACTCCATGGCTGGTAGCTGCACAATGTCACCAAAGGTTTGGTGGTGATCAAAGGCCGTCCGCCATGATTATTTAGCACAGCAGAGAGAGCCATTACAACTGTCACTGTTGCCTGAGACTACAAAAGGTAGAAAAGTCTGACAGATGCCGAGAATACACCAATCAGCCACAACATTAAAACCACCTGCATTTTTCTGCTTTTTTCTGATTTAATATTTTATTTTCTCTGTTTGTAATCAAACAATTCAAATGTGGTCAAAGTGCAGACTCAGAGCTTTTATTAAAGGGTATTCTTATACATTTTGGTTTCATCATGTAGTTACAGCACTTTTTATACGTAGTCCCCCATTTCAGTGTTTTAGACAAATTAACATAATGTCAAATAAAAGAGTCATGTTTTGTATTTGGTTGCATATCCTTTGCATGCCATGAATTCCTGGTGTCTGTGACCTATCAACATCATCAGAGTCTGGATATCTTATTGTCAGGTTGTCCTACAAGCGATACAAAAACTCTTTGCATTTGAATGGATCTCTATGGGAATTGGGGGTGGGACTAGATTCAGCTGTAAATTATGCTGATACAGTATGGAACACATTTGCTGACTAAATGGCTTTAAGTCATCAAGGGTCCAAGGTATCAAATGAGCCTCAAACCACCGTGCTTCTGCCAGATATGCAGTAGATGCTACAGGCATTGTTTCTCCTGATTAAGTTTCAATTGATGAAACAATGCTTGTAGTATCTACTGCATATCTGGCAGCAGCACTGTGGTTTGAGGCTCATTTGATACCTTGGACCCTTGATGACTTAAAGCCATTTAGTCAACAAATGTGTTCCATACTGTATCAGCATAATTTACAGCTGAATCTAGTCCCACCCCCCAATTCCCATACAGATCCATTCAAATGCAAAGAGTTTTTGTATCGCTTGTAGGACATATGTGTCTGAGCAGGATAGGTTAAAAAAACAAAAGGAGCCGTTTTGAGTGACAAGCTTAAGAAATATCACCTTAGATGAGAGAGACTTGCAAAGAGCTTGTACTACTAATTAGGGCTAGGACCATTTACTTGAGCCAATGCATACTTGCCAGTAGATTGGTAGTCGTTTAGAAAGAAATGCAATTTTTAAAGCTTCTTTCAAAAATAATTCCCATATTAATAGGTCAAAATGTTCATAGCCTACATGTTGCCCCCCCCAACTCTCGTCTGCAATTGCTCACAGTCTTGCCTATGATGGCATAAAGACTAGAGCTATGCCTGGCAATAGTTCAAAACAAGCTTTTATCTTATCAAAGATTGTTGTCATGTGGACTAGCCTATGCCAGAGAAAATGCTTTGTGACGCTTTGTGATGTGGGTTTGCTGCTGTAAAAGGGACTTTAGGCACTAAAAACAAAAATAAAATAAAAAAGAGTACTCAGGTAAACCAAAGGACTAATGAGCTTGAAATCACTTTGAGAAAATAGTAAAATGTCTCACCCATATTATTAATACTGATATACTGTTTTAGGGAGAGGGAAAATATTTGAGCTCAGGGCTGCAAGACATTGGACATGACCTGTTTACTTATGTGATCTTAGCAGACTTGACTGAGAGGTCTTCTTGAAGTCAAAGCATACTTTATCACAAGGTTGTTCCTGGAGATCTAGACCTGTAGGTTTTCATTTTAACCCTAATTTGGCACACCTGATTATTCTCATTAGCAGCTCAATGAGATCTGTAGCTTTTGAGGTGTACTTTGTTAGGGTTGGAGTGAAAACCTACAGGGTGGTAGATCTCCAACTGTGTTCAGCAGTCCTATTTTACCACCTCGTGAGGAGTTGTACATCTTACCACATTTTGGTAAAAGTATGTGAATGTGAGAGATGTCTGCTTATGGATCCTTCCTCTTCCTCTCAGTTCGGCCACGCTTCACACAACCTGCAAAGACGCGGAAGCGTGTGATTGCACATCCAGTGGGCAGCTCCATTCGGCTCAAGTGTGCAGCCAGTGGGAATCCACGTCCAGACATTTTGGTAAAAGTATGTGAATGTGAGAGATGTCTGCTTATGGATTCTTCCTCTTCCTCTCAGTTCGGCCACGCTTCACACAACCTGCAAAGATGCGGAAGCGTGTGATTGCACGTCCAGTGGGCAGCTCCATTCGGCTCAAGTGTGCAGCCAGTGGGAATCCACGTCCAGACATCGTCTGGCTAAAGGACAGCAAGCCACTGACACCACAGGAAGTAGGAGAGGGACGCAAGAAGAAGTGGACCCTGAGCCTAAAGAATCTGACCCCTGAGCACAGTGGGAAGTACACTTGCCGTGTCTCCAACCGTGCTGGTGAAATCAACGCCACCTACAAGGTGGAAGTCATACGTGAGTACAGTGGTTTTTTGTATACCTGTATTTCAGTGCTGTTTGTAATGTACAGAATGTCTGTAACTATGTTTGAGTGTATGCATGGGTCTGTTGGTTTGTGGCTGTTTGCATGTGTGTGGTTATGTGTGTGGCTATGCATCCATGTGCCTGAATCTACATTACAGTTGCCTGTGTGCCTGTCTGTACATTTGTGTGTCTGGGTTTTTGTCTTAATCTTTATGTATTATTGCATCTTCCCGTGTGTTTTTGACAGTTGCTCTGACTGATTCTTTAGCTGGTCAGACTAACGTTTTAGAATAAAAATGCTAGTCTAGTAATCACTCACATGAACCTTGACAGCAGTCACCTCAGCCACTGCAAACTAAAGACACATGAAGAATATAGCTCTGTTCTCTGATCTGTTGTAAAAGGAAAAATTGGAAGCTTTAGCACCACTACAGGGAAGTCCATTCCACAGGTTCACCTATACCACTGTTCCATTGTCTTGATTCACCAGGTCAGCAAGACTTGATAAAAGGTGGCAGTATTTTCTTTTTACCTAACAGATGTAGTAATAGCCCTTGTCACTGCATTGTGGCTTTTGAAGGAAGCGTGTATGATTCATGTTAGAGAAGCTCATTTTGGTGGGGTTTTGGGTGCGGGGGTGAATTAGGGGGTGTAGCAGGGTTGGACTCCGCAGCGAGATCTTCATCCACTCCATGGGCTCATCTGCTTTGCATTAATGTGCAGCTGCAGATGACTTTGTGAACACGTTTATACAAACCCCAGAAGCATAGACCAGGAGAAGTGAATCAAACTTAATTAATCTGTCAGATCAGTCATTTCGTTGTTTTTTCTTTTTGAACCAGACGGCCATGGATGGCTGGAGCAATCAAAGAGTGCTTGTATTCCAGGCAGTCAGACGCACCCGCGCTCACACATGAAACAACCACACTGAGAGGAAAGGCAGCCTCCTGCCATTGGAACCAAGATATTTACGGGAGCTGAGGACCAGTTTGTCTCTTACATACTGACCTATTAGAAAGGAACATCACTCACATCAGGAGGAAACCAAAAACAGGCTTTACTTCATAATAAAGTACCGAAGCTGATTCTTTGTGAAAATAAAAATCCAGGGAAAGTGTTTGAGTGGGTCTAACAAGAATTTTAAAAGCAGCCTTCTGTAACCCAAGGTCCATATAAACACATAAAAAGCCTCATATTTCATGTGGAAAAACTTGACCTCCTAAATGTAAGCTTGATTGCAAGATGCCATATACATATACAGTGAGCTCCATAATATTGAGGACAAAAACGTATTTTCCTCTTGCTTTGGCCGCAATTTTAGATTTTTGATCAAATAATTCAGGTGTTTAAAGTGCACGTTCTCAAATTTTTTTCAAGTGCCCTTTTTATACAGTTTTGTTTGATCATGTAGAAATGATAGCACTTTTTATACATAGTTCCCCCCCATTTCAGGGCACAATAATGTTTGGGACATATTAATGTAATGTAAATGATAGTAGTCATGTTTAGTACTTTGTCACATATCCTTTGCATGGAATTACTGCTTGAACTCTGTGATCTACAGACATGCACCTGGCAGTGCATCACCAAGTATATTCTTTGGTGATGCACTGCCAGGCCTGTAAAGCAGCCAACTTCAGCTCTTGCCTGTTGTAGGGGCTTGTTGCCATAGGTTTTCTCTTCAGAAAATAAAATTATGTTCAATTGGATTCAAATCAGGTGAATGACTTCGCCAGTCAAGAATTTTCTCGTTTTTGGTTTTGAAAACTCATTTGTTGTTTTAACAGTATGCCTGGGATCATTGTCTTGCTGTAGGATGAGGTACCATGCAATGAGTTTGGATGCATTTGCTTGAACTTGCGCAGGCAAGTACACTGTTTCTGTACACTTCAGAATTAATTTTGCTGCTACTGTCTGCAGTTACATCATCAATGAAGACAAGTGACCCAGTACCTGCAGCAGCCATATATGCTGAAACCAAAATGATTGGGTTGCTTTGGATCTTGAGCGGTTCATTTTGGCCTTCACACTTTGCTCTTGCCATCACTCAGATACAAGTGAATCTTGATATCATTTGTCCACAAAAACTCTTAGGTATTTCTTAGAAAACTGTAACCTGGTGGCTAAATAGAGGTTTGCATAGTGCAGTGTAGCCTCGTGAAGTCTTTTGCAGACAGTAGTCACTGACACATCCACAACAACCTATTGAGGAATGTTTCTGATCTGTCGGACAAGTGTTTGGTGATTTTTCTTAATTATGGCGAGCATTCTTTGGTCATCAACTGTAGAGGTCTTCCTAGGCCTACCAGGCACTTTGTTATTTCTGCACTCATCAGTGCTTTCTTTCTTTTTCCAAACAATGTTCATTTTGGTAAACCTAAGGTTTGGCTATGTTTTTATTTTCTAGCTTACTAGACTTTCATTGGCACAACTCATGTTGGCAAATTCTAATAACAGACTAAGGCCATCAAAAGCCTAAAATCAAGACTAGATACTGAAACCAGTCTTATATCTCCCTACAGAAGCAATTGAACACACATGACTAATCACACCCGTGAACTCATTTGTCCCCAACATTATGGCCCGGAAATGGGCGACTGTGTATAAAAAGGGCTGTAATTTCCACATGGTAAAACCAAAATATATGAAAATACGTCTTAATAAAAGCTGAGAATCTGCACTGTAATCACATGTGAGTTGTTTGATTACAAATCTAAAATTGTAGAGAACAAGGACAAATCAAGAAAAAAGATTTTTAAAAATGTCTTTGTCCCAAACATTACTGAGCTCACCATATACATATGAGACACTGTTTAACACAGCTGTTGTATATGTTGAAAGACATGCTGAATTCCTGACTTCAGCTCATGATCAATAGCTCTCTTGAAGTTCATTGTGGCCAGTAGGGTATAAAAAAGTAACTTGCTGATAAAAAAGTGCACTGGAGGAGTTACTCAGCTGCAGTGCCACTTGCATGAGGTGTGGAGGGCTATGCAGTGACCTGATATGCAACATTGGTGATTTAACATGAGGGAATGTGGACAAATCGTAAAAGTAAAAATAATACTGGGATGAAGATGCTTTTCAATGTTCATTGCAGAGAGGACAAACTCTAAACCCATACTGACCGGAACTCACCCGGTCAACACCACAGTGGATTATGGCGGGACTACATCATTCCAGTGCAAAGTGCGCAGTGATGTCAAGCCAGTTATACAGTGGCTGAAGCGGGTGGAGCTGGGTGATGAGAACAAATACAACTCCACCATTGAAGTGGGTGACCACCGTTTCGTAGTGCTGCCCACTGGTGAGGTGTGGTCACGACCTGATGGCTCCTACCTCAACAAGCTGCTCATCACACGTGCCAAGGAGGAGGATGCTGGCATGTACATTTGCCTAGGTGCCAACACCATGGGTTACAGCTTCCGCAGTGCCTTCCTCACTGTTTTTCCAGGTAGGTTCCCAACACCTGGCCAATCCACCCTCCTGCCTCCTGTTGGTCCTGCCCACATGTTCACACAACACGCTGAGCACTTTCTTGCAGATGGACCATGATCACACTGTCCTGAGTATGATACTTTACACAACAGTCTTCAGGATTATCCTATACAGTACTGCACAGCTGGAGGGTGTACTCTGTGATGATTAACCTCTTGCATATAATGCATTACACTTTTATATTCATGTTTTCAATAAGTATCTTTTTCTTAGAAGATTTGGTAATGATCGAAAACTCAAGTATCTATCTTTCTCTTTCTGTCTTTCTCCCCCTCCTCATCCCACCCCCTGCCCCAGACCCCAAGCCACCCAGTGCAACCATGCTCACCCCAACCTCCAGTGGCCTCCCCTGGCCTGTGATTATCGGGATCCCAGCAGGTGTGGTGTTCATCTTTGGAACAATCTTACTGTGGTTGTGCCAGTCCAAGAAACAGTGCTCTCCACCAGCAGTAGTCACTGCCCAGGCAATGCCAGGGTCCCATCGCCAGCCCCCACGGGACCGAGCCAATGCACCCCCCAGCCAGGACAACGACTGTATGGGGTCTGTCAGTTATGAGGACTGCCTGGCCCAGCAGCAGCAGCTCCTCCTCACACAGGGGAGCTCCACACTTGCCCCAAAAATGTACCCCAAACTCTACACAGACATCCACACACATACCCACTCCCATGTGGATGGAAAGGTGCATCAACACCAGCACATCCACTACCAGTGTTAGCTGACCACTCACTTCCCACTCATCCTCCCTCCAAATTCCCTACAACCCCCCCCCCCCCCCACCCCATCCCATCCTCCCATAACCCTGCTCTCTCGAATCAATGCCCTCTCCGGACTGCACCCAAGGTCGAATGCCCCAAAAGCTGGATGTCTGAAAGAAAAGCCTATCACTGCCGCACTGCTTTCATGGAACAGGGTCAGTAGTGTACTGTGGAAAGGGAGAATCATACTTTGAATTCACCCATATTATGGACACATAGAAGGTCTTCCAAAGTCTCAGCCATTTTGAGGAGATGTCAAAGTAAATGGTCAGCAGTTGAGAAACACTGTTATTTGCTAAATCCCAGTTCGATGCCATAGTTTTTGTTGTTGTGTATTCTACAACAGAAGCAGGGCCACCGTCTGTTACCTGCCTGACTTCACCTTGCACCTCTCTGGCTTGGTGTCGAATATAATCACAGATTCCATGGAACAGACCAAAAGGAAATCCTGAAGTGGCAGCATGTTTCATCCTAGATGCAAGTAAACTTCAGCAAACAGCACAGGATTACAGTACTGTGAAAACTGCATGCATATTTTTTATTTGCCATTGGATTAAGAATACACTAACATATCTCAACGATATGTACAGGCCACATGGTTTATAAGTTCTTGCAAAAAGTAAAAATAAAGTAACTGTAATGCCTGCACCAAAGTACAGCAAGGTTCATTTCAATCTGCACTTCAAAGTTTTGTATTGGCTTTAAAAGGTACTGTCAGAAACGAACTGTGTCTTACCTGGATTCATTTATGGAATTGCTTTTCGGAGCCAGATATTGGACCTCATAGAAAATGGTGAAATAATATATACATTTCTTGGGTTTTTCATGAAATCAGGAATTTGGGAGATTCACATAACTATTCACCACGTTTTCTTGCACTTATTTGGTTCTAAGAAGGTGAATGTGGTTCAAAGCATTCTGGCCCACACTCAAAGAAGTACCCTACCTGTGAGTTTATTCTTCCAGCAAAGTAATATTTGTGTGGATGTATATGGATGGTAGGGCCCAAGGGGGGTTCTAAATCACAAGCAATGGATCATTGGCCTAACGGAATTAACGGACATTAGGAGGTGCGGCGTGGACCACCTCGTGTTATTGTCTTCCAGTCCCAACCACCTCTGCCCTGTCTGGGAGGACATAGCTCTAAGAGGGCTGGACATTGTGGAAAGATCCGGAAAGGTTAGTTTCAATCTTGTATACTCAGGTGGCCTGCCTTTTTTTTAAAGCTCTTTTTATATTTGTTCCTTAATCTCCTTTGTTTGTTCATGTTCTAAGGATTTGTGTACACTACCCTGACCACTACCGGTGCCAATTGGAAACTACAAATTTTGCCTTTGACTGCTGTGTTTCCCTGCTCTGTTGGTGGCTTCTGGGACTGTGGGAAAGAATGAAAAAGATGCCCACTGAATGGCAAATTGTCAGGACTGCCATGGTGGGGAGGGTTGGTCATTAATTATAGGTATAACAATAAAATATCAGAGATTATGAATCCAAAATGTTCAGTCTTGAAGCGGCCCTGTGTTTTGTACAACTGAGCCGCCTGAGTGGGCTGCCATGTTTAAGATCCAATAGTCTTGGATAGAGTTTTGATTTGAATAACATAAAAGTTGTTGTAAACAATTTCTTGTCATTGCATTTTACTATCTTTGGAGGAATACAGGACCATGGTAATGCCTATGTGGACTAGAGTCAAATTTAACAACAAAATATAAAGCTTTACTAATTATATATAGATTTTAAATAGAAGTCATGTATATTTAATTTATTTTGGTAAGCAAAAAGTAATGTATAATATGTTCATCAGGCATTTAAATACCTACTTTGATCCAAAAGATAAACAATTGATGCCATTTTGTTCCTATAGATGCCATGTAAGCTATGTAGTATACATCAAGTACATTGTCAATGCTATATTTGTATGTGCTGTTTAAAGGACAAATATGTTATTAGCAATCTGTGTATTGACAATCCTGTACAGTCTACCCTCTTTTTAAGTTGAAAGTGCTAGTAAAAGTTTATTCATTTGGAGACATTTTAATCATTTTATCATTATTAAAAGGAGAAGAAAAAACACTGTTCATTGTCATTGTTTGAAATAAAGTATTTGACCCATTATTATAATATACCACCTCTGCATCATAATAATGTTTGTCTCCATAACACTTTAAATAACTTTAAATAACCTGCTCCTGCTTCCTTATACAGGTACCTTAGGGGACTACAAGAAAGATGTGCTGTAACTGAGTATTTTTCATATTTTGCAAATAAATGGTTGCAGAGGCTGCATCAATGGTTTAGGCCCCATGGAATTGGAAGTCCTAACCAACTCCAATCCTTTATCTCTCCTGCCTGAACACACAGTTTAAGATATACAGTATCGCTGCTGAGCGGGCAGTTTAGACGTTATCACTGCTGAACTTACAGTTTCGAAACCATCACTGTTGAGCATATAATATAGAGAATATTACCCCTTAACCCAGAGTTTCATCCAAGGTCACAGGTCTCATGCTGAAGCCAGGGGGGCTAACTATTGCATCATTTTTTCCTGCTGACCAGCAGACATGCCAACATGCACCCTGCTTCTGCGTAACGGCCGAAACTAAGCAAGTGTGGGCTTGGTTAGTACTTGGATGAGAGACCACCTGGGAAAACTAAGTTGCAGCTGGACGTGGTGTTGGTGATCCAGCAGGGGGCAGTCTTCCCTCTGGTCGAATAAACCCCAATGCCCCAGAGCTGTGAGGGGGACACTGTGCTATTGGAGATTCCGTCTTTCGGACGAGATGTTAAACCGAGGTCCTGACTCACTGTGGTCATTAAAGACCCGATGACACTTGAGCAAAGAGTAGGGGCTTCCCCAGTGTTCTGGCTAAATTCCCAACCTGGCTCTCTCCAACTACATTACATTACATTACAACTAGCGACCTAATCATCCCCTGATATAATTGGTTAAAAAAATGTTCTCTCCCTCTCCACCTTAACCAATGTGTGGTGAGTGTTCTGTTGCAAAATGGCTGCCCTGCATCACCCAGGTGGGTGCTACACATTGGTGGTAGGTAAGGTGAGGTCCCAGTCATCACTGTAAAGCCCTTTCAGAAAAAGTGCTATATAAATGTAATGATTCATTCATGATCAAATGGACATGTGTTCAGATCCTGGCCCTGTATTTGTATTTGTGAAAATAACACTACAAAAAAAAAAAAACAGTACAGCACCTGTTCTCTCAGTCACTGGTGTACTGATCTATCAGGAGTCCCCATTTGAATATTTAGCTCTTTGCAGCCATGAAGGATGGAGATGAAATTGAACTTACTGAAGTTCAAATTGAACTTACTGAAATATAGAAAATGTATGGTGAAGTATAATGAATGTATTGTGGGTTGATGAAAATATATGAAAATTTGATTCTTGGATAAACATTCTTGTGTAATGGACCCTAATGATGTCCCTTAACAGGCCTTCTAAAAAAGAGTATATTCTAAAAAAAAACTATATGACATCACTAATCATTATAAAGAGAAATGACATCAATGCAGGTTGGTCATATTTCAGTCAAAGCAAAAAGAACAGCCTACTTCTTGAGAATAGTTTTTGCTGTGCTATGCCGGTAACAAAGTATCAAAATGCATACAATGAATCAGATGTTACATTTCAGTCTTTACACCTCCATACCAGCAAAAAACCAGGGGTCAAATTGTTAAACATTAATTTGAACAGATTTTAAGTTGTACATAAGCTCAAGTCCACAGCAGCATGGCGATTTATAAAATGTATGCTTCTATATAGGTTCCTGAGCACACATACAAAAAATTCCTTGGTGGTGCAGCTGTATTGGAGGTATTAGACCAATGTTTTTCCTATAGCTATATAGGGTGAATAATGGAAGAGGAATGTGGTGATTTCTCAATAAAAGATGTAAATGTATGTTTAACATTAATTTATTAATTTATATGCACATTTTAAATATTCTTGTTTGCGGTTTGCTTTTGGCTTAGAGGTGCGCTTTGGACTGTTGCTAAGTAGTTTTTACAAACATTATTGCTTTGTTTTCCCTTAATTTCTTCAAGTATTGAAAATATATTGGTTATTTCTCTCCATTTCTTCAATATTGCAGATCCCCTGTCAATTATTAAAGTTACTCTGACCCAAGAAGCCTACAAGGGCAACATTGTTCCAGCTTATTCCAGCGCTTCACTTCTACTGTGCCTTTCAGACCCCTTCACTTTTTCCACATTTTGTTACGTGACAGCCTTATTCTAAAATTGATTACATTTGTTTTTATTCTCATCAATCTACACACAATTCCCCATAATGACAAAGCGAAGACAGGTTTTTAGAAATTTTTGCAAATTAATTAAAAAAACACTGAAATATCACATTTACATAAGTATTCAGGCCCTTTGCTATGACACTCAAAATTGAGCTCAGGTGCATCCTGTTTCCATTGATCATACTTGAGATGTTTTAACAACTTGAGTCCACTTGTGAGAAATTCAATTGATTGGACATGATTTGGAAAGGCATACACCTGTCTATATAAGGTCCCACAGTTGACAGTGCATGTCACAGCAAAAACCAAGCCATGAAGTTGAATTGTCCATAGACCTCCAAGACAGGATTGTGTCGAGGTACAGATCTGGGGAAGGGTACAAAAAATTTTCTGCAGCATTGAAGGTCCTGAAGATCACAGTGCCCTCCATCATTCTTAAATGAAAGAAGTTTGGAACCACCAGAACTCCTCCTAGAGTTGGCCACCCGGCCAAACTGAGCAATCTGGGGAGAAGGGCCTTGGTCAGGGTGGTGACCAAGAACCAGATGGCCACTCTGACAAAACTCCAGAGTTCCTCTGTGGATATGGGAGAACCTTCCAGAAGGACAACCATCTCTGCAGTACTCAACCAATCAGGCCTTTATGGTAGTATGGCTAGACGAAAGCCACTCCTTAGTAAAAGACACATGACAGCCCCCTTGGAGTTTACCAAAAGGCACCTAAAAGAGAAACAAGATTTTCTGGTCTGATGAAACCAAGATTGAACTCTTTGGCAACAATTCCAAGCGTCACGTCTGGAGGAAACTAGGCACCATGGCCGTACCCACCATTGAGGCCCCCGAGGTCAGGACCTCTGTATTTTTTCCAAGGTGTATATAATAAAAGTCGTGAAATTGTCTAAAAATAACTTGGCGCGGCAAAGATATTGTACAACGCCAAGATAACCGACTTCCTCATCTGGTCGCCGTCATTGCTTGTGTGTGTGCATGGGTGGGTGGTGAAGTGGATGATCTTGTCGTTACTACAAAATCTTTACTCAACACAGTGGTTCTTTGATCAACAACTTAAGGAAACCCGACAGGTAACCACTCAATCCATGCGAAGCATGATGTAGGGTGCGTTCGCAAATAAGCTCGCGGCAGAGCGCACTCCATAACATTACTGGGCTGTTCGTAAATTCTGAGCGCTTTTAGAATGTTATTCAGAGCACCGCCCTCTCGGAGTGTCCAGAGCGTACTCTGGGCACCTTGTATCAGGAGACGGAGCAGCAGAGCTCAGATCTATAGTCTCTAAACCTGAACTAGACGTTTGATAGGCTAGCTCACAAAATTTAATATAATGTTAAATTGTTTAGCTAACTAGCTGCAATTGTCACAAATAGGATATTTCCAACTTACATTACTCTAGCTGTATCGGCATCATCATCCTCACTGTCCACAATTTCTTACACAAGAGGCGCTACATTGTTTTCAGTCATAAATATTGATCTTTTTATTTCGTCCATTTTTATCAGCCAGTTTAGGTCAACTGACAGTTTTCCCGTTCGTAAATTCGTATAGGAATAGAACGCTCTATTTCTTGGAAACATAGCCCTCTCATTTTTGAATAGAGTGTCAGATTGCATTGGACTGCTTGTTGTAGTTCAATGTCATTCATCTAGACATCATCTGATGAATAGCTCCTGTGCAGTCGCGCTACGTTAAACAGTGGCCATCCATCATGATGCCGGCTAGTTTCACTTGAGTGAATTAAGTTAAGTTAATTCCATCCATCCAATGGTAGACTGATAAACTTTCAATGAAATTCTTTTCTTTAAATTCAGTGTTTGTGTAAAAGGTTGGAATTTGTGTTATAAAGAGGTGGGCTACCCCTATATATTTTTTTATTTGCATTGCAAATGTTTCATTTAGAATACGTAACGTCAGCTCATTTCATTTCACGCTAGGATAATAACCTTATACATCCGGGCCGCTAAATGGTGCTTTCTGCCTGTGATCAATGGGAATTATGTTTCATGCTTGGATTTCAGAATAAATCCAGCATCGAATTGTAATGCACACTAATAACTTGTCGTTCTTTTTGTCGTATATTTTTCTATCATACTACAGGTTTGTAAATACTAGTGTACACAATATAATCATTAGATTTTTAAAGGTAAAGATATATAGTGTCTTGTCGTTGTTAAGGTTGAGATTAAGTTTCATTTTACATGAAAATATGTTAACGTGCCAGCCAAATCCAATTGTTTATGATGCTATTCAAATTCAAACCCTGTGTTTACTTTCTTCACTGAGACAGAGAAGAAAATGAAAAGCCTCAAACAATCAAAGCTCAGCTTTGGGAAGGGAAGAGATACAGGACAAGATGAGGGGACTGAGAGAAAGTAGCCAGCCAGTCTACTCAGGGAAATCAAAAAAATGTCCCCCTAGCAGGCTCGGATTTTGGACCTCAGTATTTCTAAAACCCTGGGTACGGCCATGCCAGGCACCACTCATCACCTGGCTAATACCATCCCTACGGTGAAGCATGATGGTGGCAGCATCATGCTGTGGGGATGTTGTTTAGCAGGAGGAACTGGGAGACTAGTCAGGATTGAAGGGAAGATGAACAGAGCAATGTACGAAGAGATTCTTGATGAAAATCTGCACCAGAGCACTCAGGACATCAGACTGGGGCGAAGGTTCACATTCCAACAGGACAACGACCCTAAGCACACAGCCAAGACAACGCAGGTCTGGCTTTGGGACAAGTCTGTGAATGTCCTTGAGTGGCCCAGCCAGAGCCCAGACTTGAACCCAATTGAACATTTCTGGAGAGACCTGAAAATAGCTGTGCAGCAACACTTCCCATCCAACCTGACAGAGCTTGAGAGGATCTTCAGAGAAGAATGGGAGAAATACCCCAAATACAGGTGTGCCAAGCTTGTAGCGTTATACTCAGGAATACACAAGTTTGTAATCGCAGCCAAAGGTGCCTCAACAAAGTACTGAATAAAGGGTCTGAATACTTATGTAAATGTGATATTTAAATTCTTTAATTTTAATAAATTTTCAAAAATTTCTAAACCTGTTTTCACTTTGTCATTATGAGGTATTGTGTGCAGACTGATGAGAATAAAAATGAATTTAATTCATTTTATAATAAGGTTGTAACGTAACAAAATCTGGAGAAAGTGAAGGGGTCTGAATACTTTCCGAAGGCACTGTATGAAAAACAATGGAAGAGTGTGTGCCTTCAAGTGATAAATAGAACAATGGAACATTTACCTGGTGGGAGTCTTAAAAGCTAGAAGAGCTACAGTGTTCATCAAATGTATTGCTGTATCTACTTATTCCTTGCTGTAATTTTAATGTCATATTGAAGTAGGTCATATTCTATGGTTTAAATCTGTGGAATAAATATTTTAATAAAATTATTGCACTACTTTTTCAAATACATTTTTTTTGTAAACACAATATTTATTTAATATTGTAATTCATATAATTACAAATCTGAGATATTATATTTATTTATGCACGGTGGTGCAGTGGGTAGCACTGAAGGTAGCAAGAAGGTCATGGGTTCAAATCTCAACTTGGGGCCTTTCTCTGTGGAGTTTGCATGTTTTCCCTGTGTCCGCGTAGGTTTCCCGCGGGAACTCTGGTTTCCTCCCACAGTCCAATGTCATGCAGGTAGGCTTATTGGAGACTCTTAATTGCCCATAGGTATGAGTGTGTAAGTGAATGGTGTGTGTGCCCTGCGATAGATAGGCAGCCTGTCCAGGGTGTATTTATGCCAGGGTGTATTTATCGCACAATGCACGCTGAGATAGGCTCCAGCACCCCCCATGACCCTGCTCAGGATAAGCGGGTATAGATAATGGATGGATGGATGGATATATTTCTCTAATGATGTATATTTAAGGAATTAGAGTAATTGTGTATTTGGCCATTTCAAATATGGAGCATCGCGTAGTTCTGGCAGGTCACGAGAGTCAAGCGCTCCGGCCGAATCAGCTGACGGCTCAGCTGAGTGATGTTCGCCTATCACAGTACATTCACTAACAGGGCGGTCTACTTAAACAGCCTCCCTCTACTCATTCGGCTGCTCCTCCTGCATGCAAGCGCTGCACGTTGCTCGTAAAAAATCCCCTCCACCACCCCAGCTCCATCCCCATGCGTCAAGAATTTGCATTCTCCATTCCCATGTGTTAAGAATTTGTATTGCTCCATCCTTATGTGTTTAAGAAATTGCATTTGCTCCATTCATATGTGATAAAAACTGCTTTTGCTGCTGGATCTGTTTTGTGTGTACCCCTCTAGGGGGGGTTTGGCTGCTGGCCTCCCGGCCTTATCCACGCGGGCTGCGTGGTTGGCGGGAGAGCTCCAGAACAGAGCCATACCGCCAAACATAACTGTATTGCCTTTATTGTCAATAAAGTTCTACTTGATGACAGTGGTCCTGACAGAAACAGTATTTTGAGGAGGCTTTTTATTTGAGATTAGGCCGGTGTAGAGCTGTAATACTAGTGTTAGACAGTCCACCAACTGGCTGTAAAAACGTATCATGGGTGCTGATAGAGATGAATTCCCTCTGAACCTAGATTGTTCTGTTTTTGCACATTTGGATGGAAAACAGGA
This sequence comes from Anguilla anguilla, assembly GCF_013347855.1. NCBI lineage: Eukaryota > Metazoa > Chordata > Actinopteri > Anguilliformes > Anguillidae > Anguilla > Anguilla anguilla. The sequence goes on from NC_049207.1 coordinate 33,328,278, forward strand.
CCAAAACTTTATTGCAGGGTATTGTCTGCAGCTAAACAAAGTGAGTATTCTCTTGCCATGGCAGGTTCTCAGTGGAGCAACGTTAATTTCTGTAACCTCATAATATTCTCTTTTTTCTCGTAAAAAAGCCATCTGTCTGCCTTGCCCCAGAGAGGTGCTACTTTGGGCTCATGTCAGGGAAATTTCCTGTCAGTGTAATTTCAACTTTGAGATTGGCAGTCCTTGTACACAAATGGGCAGTTGGGGACGAGGGGTTAGGGGAAGTTGTATGGCACTATTCTGCCCTCAGTGGCTTCCTGCTTAAAGGTTCTGAGAGCTGGCACAGAACACACACTGTGGCTAAGCCCTGCTTAAGAGTTAAGAAGTTTGTGACCTGAAATGTCCCAATACTAATGTTGTGCATGGGGCTGTTTTAACACCAAAGGCTGCTATCTTATTCTGCATTCACAACAGATACAGATTCACAGATTGACGTGGTGTGCGTTCAGAGATGCTCTTCTGCATACCTTGGTTGTAACGAGTGGTTATTTGAGTTACTGTTGCCTTTCTATCAGCTTGAACCAGTCTGGCCATTCTCCTCTCACCTCTGCCATCAACAAGGCATCTTTGCCCAGAGAACTGTCGCTCACTGGATATTTTCTCTTTTTCGGACCATTCTCTGTAAACCCTAGAGATGGTTGTGCGTGAAAATCCCAGTAGATCAGCAGTTTTTGAAATACTCAAGCCTGGCACCAACAACCATGCCACATTCAAAGTCACTTAAATCACCTTTCTTCCCCATTCTGATGCTTGGTTTGAACGTCAGCCGTCTTCACCATGACTATATGCCTAAATGCATTGAGTTGCTGCCACGTGATTGGCTGATTAGATATTTGCGTTAATGGGTGCAGTTTTCAGTTGAACAGGTGTACCTAATGAAGTGGACGGTGAGTGTAGATCCCTGCTGACTGAACCTTCCCTAACCCTGAGAGAGACTACTGCCAATTATTAATTGCCCTGCAGGCATCTTATCCACTGTATCCTGGTCCATGGAACTTGTCCATATATATAAGGATGGCAATCCTAATGGCATTGAAGTTATGCCTCATACCTATACAGCATTGAGAGTTTGCCACTTTTCAGGGTTCCCTACAGAAATAACCTCAATGACCACACACTCTCAGTGCTTAGAAACATTCATTTCTGTACCTTCTGACCCCATTTCAACGGACAGAATTCATGAACAACTACACACGTCCACACAATAAAGCCCCGAACTTACGCGATTTTGCGTTTTTTTTCTTCTTCTTCCTGCCTGATTACATCATCACAAATGCTCCAACCTACAAAGAATATGTCTCCCCATTGGACATTTAGGTACATCAGCCAATAAAAACAATAGATACGCATGCAAAATGGACATACATAGAAGTACACTTTGCAGTTTCTGTGTCTTCTTCACTGGTAGCTCACCAGGTAGTGGGTCTACTTACGTCTCGTTTGGACGAGTGACAGGCTTAGGTTCAAATCCCCCCTCGGACTCAAGCAAACCTCTCACCCATTACACTGTCTTACTGGGTTACTAAAAATAAAATATTTACACTATTCATATGCCGGTTTGATTTAATGAGTTATAGATAGTGCTTTGTTTATGCGAGTAACTTGGCATTTTTGTACGTTGAAAACATGTTTTTCATCAGATACATATATATATATCATATATATACATATATATATATATATATATGTACAACCAGCACCATGCAAGAGCCTTATAAGGGGATGGAATCACTGTGCTTGGATGCAGTGCCTTTAGGCAGATCTCATGTAAAAGTAAGGTGCACTTAGGTTAAAGTGACAATCTCGAAGATTTCAGTTTCGTTCTCTATGGCAGTGCCAATGGCGAGAAGCGGTAATTGCAGGTATGTTTTTGGACCTCACTTCCCATAGATCCAACCGGATCCAACCAACTTTCTGAAGGCACTGTACATAAATAAATGTAATCATGCTTGCTTCCCCAAGCTCTCCCTCCTCGCTTCCTGTCCTTTGTGGTGAGTGCATTAGGTAAAATATTCCACTGTCAGTGGTAAGTTTACTTGTAAAAAATGTATATCTAAAGCTAGACTGGTGGAAAAAATCTCTGAATTGGAAACTCGCATCGAGACTCTTCAACAAATTGGAACCAATGCGGAATTCTCCTTTTTGGCCCATTCTAGTTCTATTTCTCTTTCACATAGTTTATTAGCCCCACTGGCATCCTCATTAACAGGACAAGTTTGTCACAGTAAGGAGGCATAGTGACAAGAACCCTATGGTACGTACTCAACCCCCTCCTCAACTTTATAACCCGTTCACCCCACTTAATGAAACTTAGTCGAGACTACCAATGGTATGGATGGTAATATATTTGAGATATTTTATTGTGTGAATAAAACATTAATACGACAATCACACTTGCCAGATAAATGCTAGGTTTAGCTATGGTAGCCCATAACTATAGAAAATTAAATAATAATATATGGTACATATACAGTTGAGGCCAAAAATTTACATACACCTAGGCTAAAGATATTCAAACTCAGGATGGATCCATTTGAAGACAATATCGGGTGAGGTCGTTTAGTCCTTCAATCCATCATTATGCTGAGAAATTGCTAAACCATTTTTATTGATAGTATTTGCGTTTCTCTGCAAACGCGCAAAAACACACTGGTATTATAAAACAATGACGGTAAATATATAGATAGTCCGCATAGTTCCGTTGCTACCATAATGTAACAAACTTTCTTGTGTCTACAGCTGCAGTTCCTCACTGCAATTACTAATATTGAAAAACAAAAGACGCAATTTATGCTGTAGTGTGCCAATGCCTAAATAAATAATACAGTACTCTGTGCACAGCACGCAGGTAGCAGGAGAGTTGATATTTTGTTTTCTGTTTTGTTTTTTTTCCAATGTCGTATATTTCAAACATGTATTATTATTCTATCTGTCTCTGAGGTGCTCTGAAATGTGCATTCTCTGCTAAGCTGAGCAATGGATTGGAATATGTGTCTGACGCCTTTTCACTGCTATCAGCACATCAATGCACTGCCCCGCCTCCAATCCCCTCAACTCCCCCTGCCCCGTAACTCCAACAGCAGTTAAAATAATATAGTAATAATAAAGTAATATTTTTGTTTTCTTTGTAGTTTACTATTGTTCAAAGAAAAAAATACATTTTTATTTATAGTATATAGTTCTTGGGCATATATATTGTATTTCAATTGTGCTTTTGGAATAAAAACATATTTCTATCAACATTTTTCGGTCTAGTGTCCTTTCTGGTGGAAGGCTCAGGTGCCAGGCTCTTCATGTACATAATGCCACATGATAAAGCAATGGCAAGGTCAATTGACATGATATTTGGTGTGGGTAGTACATACACCCTGGACTTACATTGCAGGGTATTCGTTGCGGTGAGACATGTACTTTTAGAAATACATTACAAAAAACATATTCTTTTCATAAAACGTAAATGAATTTTTTTGCTTTGAACTTCTATTTCTGATTATCTAACTCTTAGAAGTAAAATTTTTTCATAAGAGACTTCTGATAAAACTGGTATGTAATACTTGGGGCTTTTTCTTAATTACTGTGTAAAAAACTGTAAATAAAAAAAAAAAATTTTTTAATGAAGATAGTGAGAAACGACCAATAACATTTTAGGGTCCTAGGGTTTAAGGATCTACCTTTAGAGCCACTACCTTTTTGCCCTTGATACCATGGGAAAATCCAAGACTCAGCCAACACCTCAGAAAAAAACTGTCCACAAGTCCGATTCCTCCTTAGGAGCAATTTGAAGGTACTGAAGGTACCACAAGCATCTGTACAAACAATTGTATGAAAATATAAAAATCTTAGGAGCACACAGACACTGCATCATTCAGGAAGGAGGCACAAATTAACTCCCATGGCTGAACGAACTTTGGTCCGAAAGGTTCAACTGAACCCCAAGATAACAACAAAGTATCTATATCCACCAGTAAGAGAATCGTACATTGCCATGGCCTGAAAGGTTGTCATGCAAGGAAGAAGCCCCTACTTCAAGACCGGCATAAAAAAGGAAGACTGAAGTTTGTCAGGCAATCACCAGGACGAAGACCTAGCCTTTTGGAGGAGTGTTCTCTGGGCAGATAAAACAAAAATTGAACTGTTTGGCCATAATGATCAGCGCTATGTATGGAGGAAAAAGGGTGAGGCTTTTAATCCAAAGAACACCATCCCAACTGTGAAGCATGGGGGTGGCAGCATCATGTTGTGGGGGTGTTTTGCTAGAAGAGGGACTGATACACTTCAGAAAATAGATGGCATCATGAGGAAGGAAGATTATCTAGAAATACTGAAGCAACACATCAAGACATCAGCTAGAAAGTTAAAACTTGGTCGCAACTGGGTCTTCCAGCAGGATCTCTAAAGTTGTAACAAAATTGCTTAAAGACAACAAAGTGAAAGTATTGGAGTGGCCATCACAAAGCTCTGACCTGAATTCCATAGAAAATGTATGGACTGAACTGAAAAAGTGTGTCCAAGCAAGGTGGCCTATAAACCTGATTGAGTTACACCAGTTGTCTCAGGAGGAATGGGCAAAAATTCCAGCAAAGGATTGTGAGAGGCTTGTGGAAGGCTACCCCAGGACTTTGATTCAAGTTAAGCAATGTGCGTACACCCGCACGTACTCCAGCGCACCCCATGGTTTTTCCCTCATTCAACTTCACGGAGACAATAATCATTGGTAATAGATAATTGTGTTAGATTGTAGATGGTATTATAGTGGTCTTTCGTGATTCCGTTCACTGCGTTTATTAAACATTGTTTAATTATACACAGTTGTCTGGTTCATGTTTCCTGGATATCGATTGAAGCCACAACATTCTATCAAAAGAACCATTTCCTTCAGAACCTAGATTGTCAGATTGAAATATTCATTTAATAATTGAATTTGTAATATTTGATCAATCTAATAGAAATAACCTGTTACGTTCAGAGTAAGGACCCACACGCAGACCAGGGAAATCCAAGAAAACGTTGTCTTTATTCCGTGCGAAGATCGAAGCCAGGTGATCAGAGAGAGTGCGGTACAGAATCGAGTTTCCAAAAGAAAAGTAAAAAGACAGGCAAAAAGTCAAAAACCAGGAGATCAGAAATAGCGAAGGTACAAAGGGGCAGGCAAAAGAGAAGTCAAAGAAAAGCGAAGGTCGAACCAGATCAAACAAAACCAAAAGGGGCAGGCAAACTCGAAGTCGGGCAAAGGGGTGTCGCAAGAATCTCAATAAACAAAGGCTTACAAATAATCGGCACAATGAATATGATCAACGTTCTGACAAGAAACAAGTGGAAAAGACTGACATTTATACACTGGGGAAGATAACAATCAAGGAGGGGTTAAGTGAGTGAGGGAGGAGTAACAAACAACATCCAGGTGAAGAACATTAGGAAAACTAATTCAATGACAGGGGACTGACAAAACGCGGACTGGAATCACATAGACAACAATGATAATAGACGGCCTGGGTGAAGCAGGTAAAACAAGTGCAGAGAGAGAGAGGTGCAGTCAGAGCAAGAGACAGGTGCAGGCAATTGCAGAACTCAGCGTTAGAGCAGGCTAGAAAGAAAAGGGGCGGAGCTACAGCGCAGCATGGAAAAGGGGAGACTGGTTAATGTATTAGTATAGTGATCTAAACTATCAAAAACCCAAAACTAGTGTGTGTTAGTCCATTAGTAATATTCACATGTTAGTATATTAGTGAGGTTAGTACTTTACAATCTATAAGTTAGTAGGGATTAGTAGAAATTAGTAAAACTAGAAATCAGCAGGAAGAAAGTAAAGCGAGACTGGAAAGAAGGGGGGAAACCACGAAAACCCGGAACCACCCGAATAGTGAAATCACACAAGTACAGGGGAGTGAAGCAGCTCAGGGAACACAGACACAGAGACAGTACTGGGGAGACAAGTGACCGGAACTACAGACTACAACAGTACCCCCCCCCCCTAGGAAACGCCTCTTGGCGTTTTCACCGGTGGCACAGGGTGTTTAACATGAAAGTCCTTAACAATCTGCTTATCCAAAATGAAGCGAGAGGGGATCCAGCTTCTTTCCTCGGGGCCGTAGCCTTCCCAGTCCACCAGGTACTGAAGGCCGCGACCCCGACGACGAACATCCAGCAGTTTGTTCACGGTGTAGGCATCACCACCATCAATGAGTCGGGGGGGAGGGGGGGGCTCAGGGGCAGGGCAGAGGGGATGGGTAACAACGGGTTTTAAGCGGGAAACATGAAAAGTGGGGTGAATTCTGCGCATGGTGGAGGGTAACTTTAATATAACAGCAGTGGGGCTGAGGATTTTAACAATAGGAAAGGGGCCAATAAAACGAGGAGCTAATTTCTGGGACTCAACACGTAGGGGAATGTCTCTGGTGGTGAGCCAAACACGCTGTCCAACTCTGTAGGAGGGGGCTTTAGAGCGGCGGCGATCGGCCGTCACCTTCATCCTGGCGCTGGCGCGAAGCAAGTTGAAGCGAGCGGTCTTCCATGTCCTTCTGCAGCGCCGGATGAAGGCTTCAGCTGAGGGGACCCCCACCTCCTCCTCCTGACTAGGGAACAGAGGCGGCTGGTACCCTAGGCAGCACTCGAATGGAGAAAGTTTGGAAGAGGAGGTGTGAGAGTTTATGGCATACTCTGCCCAGGGTAGCTGATAAAACCATGAGGAGGGATTCTTGGAGCAGAGGCATCTAAGGACGGTTTCAATAACTTGATTGGCCCGCTCGGTCTGGCCATTGGTCTGGGGGTGAAATCCAGAGGATAGACTAATGGAGGAACCCAACAGTGAGCAGAAAGCTTTCCAGAAACGTGCAGTGAACTGGGGGCCTCTATCGGAAACTATGTTAGTGGGGATGCCGTGTAGTCTAATAACGTGATGAATGAGTAAGTTGGCGGTTTCTTTAGCAGAGGGAAGCTTGGTGAGGGGAACGAAGTGAACAGCTTTAGAGAACCTATCAACTATGGTGAGGATAGTGGTGAAAGTGTTGGATGGGGGTAAGCCTGTGATGAAATCTAACGCTATGTGAGACCAGGGGCGGTGTGGGATGGGGAGGGGTTGTAACAGACCTGAGGGTGGGTGGTGAGAGGGTTTGTTCTGGGCACAGACCAAGCAGGCAGCCACAAAGTCCAAGATCTCTTGTTTCATGGAGGGCCACCAAAAGCGTCTCTGAATAAAGGTCCTGGTTCTGGTGGCCCCCGGGTGGCATGAAAGTTGCGAAGCGTGGCCCCAAAGGAGAACTTGAGAGCGGACTTGGGCAGGAACGTAGAGACGATCCGCTGGGCAATTACTTGGACCAGCCTCATCCTCCTGGGCCTTACGAACCCTCTCCTCGATGTCCAAGTGGATGGCATTGATGAAACAGCTCCGCGGGAGGATGGTGTCAGGTGAGGGATCCTTGGTGGGTGGTTCAAACCGGCGGGAGAGGGCGTCAGGTTTGGTATTCTTCGACCCAGGGCGGTAAGCAAGGGTAAAGTCAAATCTGGAGAAGAAGAGTGCCCATCGGGCCTGGCGAGAGTTGAGGCGTTTGGCTGTGTGAAGGTACTCCAGGTTCTTGTGATCAGTCCACACCAGAAAAGGTGTTTGAGAGCCCTCCAGCCAGTGGCGCCACTCTCCCAAAGCCATCCTCACCGCCAACAGCTCACGGTTCCCAATGTCGTAGTTCTGTTCCGTGGGTGTCAGGCGGTGAGAAAAGTAGGCACAGGGATGGATCTTATTGTCCCTGGGTGAACGCTGAGAGAGAACGGCTCCCACCCCAATGTTGGAGGCATCAACCTCTACGATGAACTGGGCAGCAGAGTCAGGATGAACAAGGATGGGTGCAGAGGTGAAGTGGTTCTTGAGGGCTCGGAAGGCTGTTTCAGCCTGGGCGTTCCACTGGAATCGGGTCTTAATGGATGTGAGGGCGGTGAGTGGGGCTGCCAGAGAACTGTAATTACGAATGAAACGACGGTAGAAATTGGCGAAGCCCAGGAAACGTTGCAGTTCCCGACGACAGTCTGGCTGAGGCCATTCCACAACCGCCCGGATCTTCTGGGGGTCCATCTGAATGCTGCCGGCGGAGATGATGTACCCCAGGAAAGAAGTGGTGTTACAGCTAAACTCACATTTCTCCGCCTTGACGAATAAGCGGTTCTCCAAAAGTCTCTGGAGCACCTTGCGGACCTGGATGATATGTTCCTCCTTAGTTTTGGAAAAGATCAGGATATCATCCAGGTATACGAAAACAAACTTATTTATCCAATCCCTCAGAACATCATTGACCAGTGTCTGGAAAACAGCTGGTGCGTTTGTGAGCCCGAAGGGCATCACCAGATACTCCCAGTGTCCGGTAGGGGTGTTGAAGGCTGTCTTCCATTCGTCGCCCTCTCGAATGCGCACCAGGTGATAGGCGTTGCGCAGGTCCAGCTTGGTGAATATCGTGGCTCCTTGCAGGAGTTCGAAGGCGGAAGCCATGAGGGGAAGTGGGTAACGGTTCTTGACCGTAATGTCATTGAGGGCACGGTAGTCGACGCACGGCCGGAGTGAGCCATCCTTCTTCCCCACGAAGAAGAATCCGGCCCCCGCTGGTGAGGATGAAGGACGGATGATGCCGGCAGTCACGGACTCCTGGAGGTATTTGTTCATTGCTTCCGTCTCCGGCCGAGACAGGGAGAACAATCGACCTCTGGTGGGAGTGGTGCCGGGCTTCAGGTCAATGGCGCAGTCGTAGGGGCGGTGAGGAGGCAGAGAGGTGGCTCGGGATTTGCTGAAGACCTCTTTAAGGTCCAGGTACTCGGGAGGAACCGCCGACAGATCCGTCGGCTTCTCGGGATGAGGTGACTCGGGAACAGAAGAATGGGCCTCTCGCAGACAAGATGCTAAACAGAATGGGCTCCAGCCCAAAATCTTGTGCGAGTTCCATTCCAAGGTGGGGTTGTGCTTCTCAAGCCAGGGGTGCCCGAGAATGATGGGTGAGTGGGGAGATTCAATGATGTGGAGCCGAAGCTCTTCTTGATGGTTACCGGAGAGCCGAACCTTGAGTGGAACGCTGGTGTGGGTGATGTTCGCCAACTTCTGACCATTGAGCGAGTTGGCCACTAGGGGGCATGATACCTTCTCCAAGGGGATTCCCCATCTCTCGGCGGCCCCAGCGTCCAGGAAGTTCTCCTCGGCCCCGGAGTCGATGAGAGCGGTGGTCCCTTTGGTTCGTCCCCCCCACTCAATGGTGACAGGCAGGCAAGTCCGGTGTTTTGAGGAGGATTCAGTCGGAATCATGCCCACTAGTGCTCCTCGATACACTAGCGGGCGTTGTCTTTTAACGGGCAGGCTGCGACATAGTGACCTGGTTTCCCACAGTAGAGGCAGGACCTGGTGTGCATCCTTCTATCCCTCTCCTCCTGGGTCAGGCGAGCACGGTTGACTTGCATGGGTTCCGGGTCCGGCATCATGACTGGAGGAGGTTTGGGGTTGGTAGGGGATGCAGCAGTGGTCCTGGACCTCTCAGTGACTGCTCGGTTGTAGACCCCTTGACTGCGAGCCCGTTGGCGCTCCTGGATGCGTGAATCCACGCGGATAGCCAGGGCAATGAGATCGTTGAAGTCCTCGGGTAGGTCCCGGGTCAGCAGCTCGTCCTTCACGCGCTCAGACAGGCCATTGAGGAAGGTGTCGTATTGAGCCTTCTTCTCCCAGCCACTGGTGGTAGCCAGAGTACGAAAATCGATGGCGAAGTCCGACACCGTCATTCCACCTTGGCGCATGTGCAGGAGTTCTTGCGCCGCATCGTGGCCGTGCTTGGAGCGGTCAAAGACCCGTTTCATCTCTTCTGCGAGCAGCGTGGAGGTCTGCACGCAGGGAAGCCCCTCCTCCCAGGCAGCCGTTCCCCACTTCCTAGCTCGCCCGGTGAGCTGCGTGATTATGTAGGCAACTCGGGCCTGCTCAGTGGGGAAGGTAGCTGGCTGTAGCTGGAAGATCAGCCGGCACTGGGTAAGGAATGGGCGGCAGCCACCAGGTTCTCCGTCGTACTTCTCCGGAGGAGGAAGGTGGGGTTCACGAGCACGTGCAGGTGGGATGTCAGGCGTAGCGGGAGCCGCAGGTTGCTGGGGAGCGAAGCCAGGCGAGGAGGCCCGGAGTGCAGATGTCAGCTCTGCCACGCAGGAGGTTAGAGTCTGCAGCTGGTGAGAGACCGACTCCAAGTGGGACTGGTGGCGTCCCAACATGGCTCCCTGCTGCCCAAGTACAAATTGTACCTGGGCAGGGTCCGCTGGGTCCATCCTGGTCAGAACGTACTGTTACGTTCAGAGTAAGGACCCACACGCAGACCAGGGAAATCCAAGAAAACGTTGTCTTTATTCCGTGCGAAGATCGAAGCCAGGTGATCAGAGAGAGTGCGGTACAGAATCGAGTTTCCAAAAGAAAAGTAAAAAGACAGGCAAAAAGTCAAAAACCAGGAGATCAGAAATAGCGAAGGTACAAAGGGGCAGGCAAAAGAGAAGTCAAAGAAAAGCGAAGGTCGAACCAGATCAAACAAAACCAAAAGGGGCAGGCAAACTCGAAGTCGGGCAAAGGGGTGTCGCAAGAATCTCAATAAACAAAGGCTTACAAATAATCGGCACAATGAATATGATCAACGTTCTGACAAGAAACAAGTGGAAAAGACTGACATTTATACACTGGGGAAGATAACAATCAAGGAGGGGTTAAGTGAGTGAGGGAGGAGTAACAAACAACATCCAGGTGAAGAACATTAGGAAAACTAATTCAATGACAGGGGACTGACAAAACGCGGACTGGAATCACATAGACAACAATGATAATAGACGGCCTGGGTGAAGCAGGTAAAACAAGTGCAGAGAGAGAGAGGTGCAGTCAGAGCAAGAGACAGGTGCAGGCAATTGCAGAACTCAGCGTTAGAGCAGGCTAGAAAGAAAAGGGGCGGAGCTACAGCGCAGCATGGAAAAGGGGAGACTGGTTAATGTATTAGTATAGTGATCTAAACTATCAAAAACCCAAAACTAGTGTGTGTTAGTCCATTAGTAATATTCACATGTTAGTATATTAGTGAGGTTAGTACTTTACAATCTATAAATTAGTAGGGATTAGTAGAAATTAGTAAAACTAGAAATCAGCAGGAAGAAAGTAAAGCGAGACTGGAAAGAAGGGGGGAAACCACGAAAACCCGGAACCACCCGAATAGTGAAATCACACAAGTACAGGGGAGTGAAGCAGCTCAGGGAACACAGACACAGAGACAGTACTGGGGAGACAAGTGACCGGAACTACAGACTACAACATAACCATTGGTATTTGAAATTTAAACCGCTAATAAAATTCCAAATTATATGGTAATAATAATTTTATGAGACTGATTAATACCGTAAATTCTACCCACTGCACCTACAACTGGTGCCCCGTGTGAGGGTAGAGCAGTTGGCTTCAATTGAGATTTAAGGAATATTGATCCTGTAACGCTGAATTAAATAATTAGAATTAAAGCTTTCCAGATGGCGCCATACTTACTATGCTGAGGCCTGCCTCAAGACAAATGCCATTTGTACTTGCAATAGGTTGTGCTGTAACAGTGGTAGCGGCTAATTCTAATTTACGTACATCATTGTCTGTCTATTAACGATTCAAACAAATTTAACCATACAAAACAGCTGTGTCCTTACCCCCGTAGTTAAGTTAGTATATTCGTGCCATTTCCTTTTGAATCCACAGGGTAGCGATGTTATTTTAGACGGTCTATGATTGTGATTGGTTGTGGTAGCGATTGTCCTCTGACCTTTGGGGAGGCCATTTTGGCTTTGTCTACACTAGCTAAGAAGCACATGGTTGAGCCGCAGATAATCCAGTGGATTTTATGTTTGTACTCACTTGTAGAAGTGCTGTTTGGAAGTAACACGTGTACAATGTGCTTATGCTTGAATTCATGCTGATATTCTGTGTGAAGTAGTAGTGTTAAAGCCTATCCAGATATTAATCCCTGATAGCTGCCTAGCTAACTGCCCATGTGTGTAGTCATTGTTAGCTATTGCTAACCAACTCCATTCAGTACCCTAACCCGGTGGTATTCTATAAACTGTCTATATACATGTATTGCCACAGTATTCCTGTTATAACCAGGTAGTTACACTATACATGCTAAGGTTAGTGGTAATTATTGATACTTTCCTGAATAATTATAATGTATTCCCCATTTTTCCTTAGATAAGAAAAATAATAAAAAATAAAAATCTAAAGAGGATTTTTATTTTTTATTTTTTAATAATTTTTTTTTTTTTGTGACTCATTTCCATTTGTGCTGTACTTAACGAAGTGGCAGTGAATAGTAAGTCCACCCATCCTTCATGTGCTACAGTGTTTGGAAATAGTTCTTTTCGTTTTGTTTTTTTCTTGGCTCAAGAGGGAGACCCTTCAGCGAGGACAGAATAAGCTGGGTCATCAATAATAAACCCATTTTAATATTGAGTAGTTATTAAGCATTATTACATCCGTGTAGAAACTTAATTAGTAATTACCAATTTCCAGCACATAGCTTTCATCAGCTAGTTCACCCCTAGCATTGCAGAGTCATCAAGATAGTGTTGCTTTTCAGTGCTGTTGTATAACGGCGTTGTGTAAGTGAATGTGTTGGGTCGTTACAATTGGTCACAGTCACCGCATCTGTCCAAAGTCTGAGTTACTAGTGCCCGCATGACCCCTGCTGGTTTCTTGCGCAGTTCTGCCCGGTACTTTGTAGGAGGCCCCGTGGTTGTCGTATCTTTTCACACTTTGGGTTAGATAAACCCTACCCAATACAGGTTGTAGCTAGCTTGGCCATTGCTGGCCCGCTTTCTTCCCTGCTTCTCCCTGTTCCTCAATAGGTCTAAAAATGAGCCACAGCTCCTCCCAAGCTTCTCAGGTGGAGGCAGGGCTCCCAGAATTGGAGCAGATTCCCATTCAGGACTTTGTTGCTCAGCTTCTCCAATTTCCCCAGGAGGAGAAGGAACAATTTGAGCGACACTCTTTGGAAGAGTGCGAAAGGGAAATCAATCATTTAGTGCAGTCCATCCAGGACTCCTCTCACGCCTGCCGTATGACAATCCAAGAGGTAGTAGGCAGGCTGTTCTTACTCCACCACCGACAGACGAGCATAGAGCTGGAGACCCTGAGTAGGGAGAACCGGCAATTGAGTCAGATAGGGAACGGCTACAAGCGGAGGTGAGAGATATACGCCGCGACCTCACTACAACTACTGAGGCGCTGGAAGAGTGTGGCGCTAGATTCACAGGCAATGAGCGTCACCTCAGTAGCATGCAGACCACCCTCACTCAGAGAGACAGTGAACTGGCTCGCTTGAAAGCTCAAGTCGCCAATGCACATCTTGGGGGTCGTGACTCCTTCTCCGGCAGAGGCCGGGAAAGAGACTGCTCCGTAAAAGAGAAAGTGAAGGAGCCCTCTCAGTCTGGTGCAATACGGAAGGAGAGACAGAGGCACAGATCTCCTTCACTCTCACCGCCTCGGAAGGAGAGACAGAGGCACAGATCTCCTTCACTCTCACCGCCTCGGAAGGAGAGACAGAGGTACAGATCTCCCTCACTCTCGCCTCCCCGCCGAGCATGGGGAGTCCGTTTTGTGCACACCGCCTCAGATAGGTAATCAGACTGCTCCCCACGGCGACCCCGTGCGGAACGTCGCTCTTCTCGCCCTCGGTGGGGCCATGAATCTGACAGCTATTCTTCTCCATCTCTGGGAAAATCCGTAGTCTCATACCAACAGCCTCGCATGGATGACTCACATTCGCCCCCTAGACGGCACCGGTATAGATCACGATCCCGAGCCTCTCGAAGAAGAAACTACTCCGGCTCCAGTCCCTCTGACTTAGACCAATCCCCCTCCTCGAGAAGGTCTCGATCAAGTCTCCAGACAGTCCACGCTGGAAACACCTTGATACGCTAGCTAAGGACATTGAACATTTTGATCCCGAGAAGGTCGACCACAATATGGGAGACTACCTACGGGAGATTGAACATAGTCTGTCCGAGCTGCCAAGAGCGACCGACAAAGAAAAGGTCAAACTCATTTGGAAGACAACCTCTCGCCCTGTTCGAGCATTCATAGAAGCACAGCCCTTTTCTGTCCGTGACAGCTATCGCCGGCTGTGTAAAGCGCTCTCAGAAGAATACATGCACTTTGCTGATGAGATGTCAGCCACAATTTCTGCAATTCAGATCAAACATAACCGATCTGAGCACCCTCATGATTTTTATAACCGCTTGCGATATGCCTTCTTCCAAGGGAGAAATGGGCCAGGTCTTGAGGAGGACCGAGCCTTCAAGTCCTTGTTCCTCCACAACCTGCACCCATCCATCCGTGCTCATGTCACCCTCATGACTCGTGGCGACGATCAATCAAGGCCCTCAATGCGCAACATCAGGAAGATAGCGCAAATGGCCTGGGACGCCATCGTCCGTCCGAGTGACAAGAATAAGAGGAAAGAGGAACCTAGAGTTCTTGAACTGAAAGGCTCCGGAACCCTACTTAAGCTTGAGGGTTCAGAAGTCCCAACCTCTAAGACTGTGTTCCAGAAAGACCATCAAGACCCCCACTCTCGTCATAACACAGCCACCGACAGGTGGAGGGAACAACAGCGGTCCAAGAGTTGTGATGGTCAGCAGAGAGACTCTGGAAACCCACGTCATAGCCATGGACAAAGGTATACAGACAGGAGGGGAGGGTCATGAGAGCATAGGAGGGGTGACTCACAGCAGGACAGCGGGTACAGGAAGCAGGATAGGAAATCAGATGCAGAGCTCAGGGCTGAACTGAACTCCATTAAGGAATCCTTAGCTGGCCTCACTCAAGGCATAGCCTCTCTTGGGAAGCCTTCAAAGGGGGGTAATAGCGACACCCCCACTGCATGACTAGGCCAGGTTTCCTCCCCTCCACCAAGAGTCTACCTTGTGGGGTGGGAAAGAGGACCTGCAGACAAAGTTGCTCCTCCACCAACTGCAGAGAAATCCATCTTGTCAATAGCTAAAGCTGCTCGCTTTTGCAATTCCTTGGGGAATTAGTCCAACATGGAAACGCCAAACGCATTTATGCCACAGTTCTGATTGAAGACAGTGTACGTCTCAGTGCACTGTTGGACACTGGGTCAGAGGTCAGCCTCATGTGCCCTACCACGTTCACCGAGATTACCCAGGAGATGCTGGTAGCCGGTAAACGCCTCAATGTGGAATCTTGTGACTTAAAAATCACAAATTACACTCAGGACCGCGCTTCCATCACTCAACGAGCCTGGTTAGAGTTTGGTTTCCAGGAAATGAAGATCATCCATCCTGTCTACATCTCCCAGTTCAACACCGAACGCATACTCATTGGACAAGACCTACTTAGTAGGTTGGCTCCATTGATCGACTGCCACCGAGGGCAGCTGTGGACACAAGTGACCTCTCCAAAGCCTTTTGATATTGGTATCACCAAACAACCATGCAACGCAATTGCAACCAATGGTGGTGCTGAGACTCGCTCAGCCACTGCGGACTCACCCAACATAGAGCTTGAGTCCCATACACAACACTCTGGAGACCCTGTATCCCCCAAAAACCTCTCACCTGCCCTCAGTGATCCTCCACAGGAGACTGAGAACACTTAGCCTGCCGCCCATGTTCGACATGAACATGAATCATTTCTATGTGCCTTGGACGAGCCCAAGTCACAACTATAGTCCGTTAATCACTGGTGGGGCGCGGGTGAATGGGGTCAATGTGCAGGATACACTTGTTGCAATAGAGTCTGAGAAGTCTGCTATCCGCCAAGGCTTATATGACCTTCTTTACCATAAGGACACTTGCCCGCCCTTTGCGCATAAGAGCCACAGGCTACTCTCTCAATGAAGAGCATTGGGATTTGTGCGCTGGCTCTCCAGATTGGAAAGAAGCAGCTGACCCACTACTTCAGTGCGGTGCCCCAGCTGTCCCACTCCATCTACGTCGGAGCCGATGCGCTAGTTCGGTTGGGTGCTCAGCTTGACACCATTAATGGCGTTTTGTGGTCTCAAGTGCGCACAGAGGACAAACTCCTTTCCACAGACTCAGAACACATGGGCTCTGGTCAACGATTCCCCAGGCCTGCCAAGTGGCGAGTGAGTTTGACATAGCTATTCCCAACCAAGACCGCTGGCGTTCCTGCAAGATTCATGATTCTGAACGGACAAGCATTTGATTGCTCAGGATCTTCTTTCTCCATATTTCTATGAGCTAAACCTGACCATCTGTGGCACCCCTCTTCTAGAAGTCCAAAACCGCTCTACTTATCTCTTGGTACAGAATCTTACCAATACGACTGCTCATGTGACCGCAAGAAAACCCCTAGGCTACCTCATTAATAGCTCTTTCCATGATTTTGAGCTCACCATCCCCGTGATTGGTGAATTCCCTCTCTCCTTGATACAGAAAAAAGCTGCAATGAGTATAATACTTCACCCATCCTTTGAAAATGATATCAGTCATTCCCAATAAAGTGTTCCCTAGTGATACCATTCGTCGTATTGACTTAAGTCAAGAACATGAGTTGGTAGTGTGTGCAATTTTTGTGGTTCCTGTTTGTGGTTGGCTTCCTGTTTGTGGTTGAAAGTTTGTGGTTGAAAGAGCGAGGAGTTCGAAAAACTTTGTTACAGGCTAATATCGTGCTTTCAATGGTGTATCGACACTATCTTGGGTTTTTTTTTTTTTTGTTTAAACAAAACCTAAGTATCATATACTACTTTCTCCGGATTACTTGCCAAAGTAAATTGTAAATCGAACGACGCGAACAACTAAAGAAAATACGGTAAGAGCGCATCATGGCTTCCATTCCCTGCATAGTTTGTTGTATGGTTAGTCTTAGCTCTGCTGCCAATTTTATGAGTAATGGTACTTGTTCTAAGTGTCAGCTTAATTTAGAATTGGCACAGAAAATAGCTGAGTTAGAGACACGCATCCGGACTTTATATCAGATTCAGGAGAGTGACACTTTCTTAGACTCCCTTTTACCCGAGCCGGATGCTAGTTTAGATGCGAGTGTTTCTCCGCCGCCAGTGTCCTCGCTGCAGGACGATTTTATCACGGCACCAAAGAAACATAGTTGCCGGCCCAGGGCCGCCGAGCACCACCCAACTCGCGTTTCCAACCGATATTCCCCACTCAGTAACACACCTACTGAGAAAGCCCTGATCATAGGGGATAGTATTTTGAGAAACGTGAGATTAGAGACACCAGGGACCATAGTACAGTGTATTCCTGGTGCCAGAGCCACCGACATTGAGGCAAATTTAAAAGTGCTGGCTAAAAGTAAACGTAAATACTCTAGGATTGTTATCCACGTCGGCACATATATTGAGACGGTGTCTGTTCCACGCATCTATGCCAAACGTAAAGCTAACCGTGGAATTGATGTGGATAACTTAATTGTCATAAAAACACGGCACGCTGCTACTAATCATAGTGAACCATATTTAAAAATTGGTCTATCAAATGTTAGATCACTCACTCCAAAAGCAGATCTTGTCAACGAATTGATAATAGACCATAATCTCAATGTATTATGTCTGACTGAAACTTGGCTAAGACCTGATGAATATGTTGCGATTAATGAAGCGTCTCCTGTGGGTTTCATAGGTACTCAGGTGTCACGTCCATCAGGCAGAGGGGGAGGCGTTGCAGCTATTTATCAGTCCTTATTGAGTCTAGCGCCTAAGCATGGATATATGTTCTCCCCTTTTGAAGTTCTTATTACTAACTGTGTACAGCCCGATCTAGCTAATAAAAGTGCTAGCGGGCAGTCCTTTTTTCTTGTGTCTGTTTACAGGCCACCTGGGCCTTACTCTGATTTCTTAAGGGAATTTGCTGAGTTTTTATCACACCTTGCAATCTCAGCAGATAAGGTCATAATTGTTGGTGATTTCAACATACATGTGGATACAAATGGTGACCCCCTAGGAACAGCTTTTGCCTCTGTTCTTGATTCCATTGGTTTTGTACAGAATGTTTGTAAGCCTACTCACAACCATGGCCATACCTTAGACTTAGTTCTGTCCCATGGTATTAGTGTGGTAAATCTTACCATTGCACCTCATAACCCTATACTAACAGATCATTTCCTCATTACGTTTAATATTAACCCTCTGGGGTCTAAGGGTAAAATGAGGCACACTGGTGATTGTGCGATGCTCTGACATTTGTGTAAATTTCAACTTTATATACAGTGATTCCAAAGTGTTTCATATCTTTGTTTTCAGCACAGACTCAGCTACAATAATAATCTGGCAGCAGTAAGTAGGTCATAATCATGTGTGGATTGTAAACTGCTCTAAAAACACACAAACTGTAAACAGTAGTTTTGAACATGCACAGGAATGTTGTAATAAAGCACACTGAACAATTGTGACTCAGACTTTTGGTCACTGAAATGTGTTCATCAAGGTCTTGGGTATCAAAAGATGACAAAATATTTTAGCAAATGCAATGATAAATATAAAATACATTGCTAAAAGTTAGTGTTGTGACTACTATTTTTCAACACCAGGTGAGAATGGGAGGGCAAATGGCCTTTCTGTAATGAATATGCATTGGGTAGGACGACCTGCCAGCTAAGTAGGCTATTCACACCTGGCCGCATGCCTCCCCACCACTAAGACAAAGACTCAGTGAGCCATTTAGAAGACAGAAACAAAGACATCTTTTGATTTTCAGAACATTTATTGAAGCAAACTATACGCATGGAAGATGAGATGAGACTGTGTACTCTTGCAACGCTTGCGTGGCCTCTTAGCTAGTGGTGAACTAGGCCGTGTTTCCTGATAAGCATCTCTGCAAATATGATAAAAACAAAATTGTTAGGAAATGTGACATCAAATCAAACTTTATTTATATAGCACATTTCCTTCAACAGGTGAAAATTAAATGTGCTTTACAAAAAAGGGGCAAACCACTAACTAATGAAAACAAAACTTAGGAAATGTGACATGGTTACATCATATACAAACAAAGAACCAAACAAACACTGAGGTCCAACAACAACTTGCTAAAGCTGATGCGTTGGAAACCGAAGCTCAACGACAGCAGCTTATACAATTATTTTACAACTTCGAGCACATTTTCTCCAGGGATGCCCACGACTGTGGGGTCACTGATCTTCACACGGTACGCATCCCTACAGACCCGAACACCCCGTCGATGTTTGTGCGTCAATATAAGATCCCCCTAGCTGCTTTTGAGTCCATTCAAGAGACTCACTACTGGATAAGCAGACCATTCATGAATGCAACTCCACTTACAATTCCCCGCTGTGGCCTGTGTTGTAAGCGTCGGGAAAATGGCATCTGACTATTGACTACCGACAGCTGAACAAGCAGGTTCCACTGTCCCGTTAGCCCATGATCCATTTGGACCAAGAACTGGCGAAGGTTATCGATGCTCAGTATTTTTCAACAGTGGATGTGTCCAATGGCTTCTGGACACGGAAGGTGGACCCAGCGGATCAGTACAAGCTAGCCTTTTCCTTTGGTAACTGCCAGTTTACCTGGAACTCCCCGGCTGAATTCAACATCTTCCTGCATAAAGCCATGAGCCATGCAGTTGCCCGGGGGAACCTAATCTATGTCGATGACATACTCATGCGCAGTCAAACATGGGAGGACCACCTGGCTGAGATCTGTCATGTTCTCAGCCAGCTGTCCACTGCAGGTGCAAAGCTGTCCCTAAGCAAGGGTCAGTGGTGCCGCAGTAAGGTGGAGTACGTAGGACTCCTGGTTGGAGCCGATGGCATCCAACCACAATCTAGTCGGATCCAAGCCGTCCAAAGCATCAAGGGCCCGGTAAATGTCTCTGAGCTCTGAAGCTTTTTAGGTGTCTGCAACTATTCAAGGCAGTTCATTGAGGACTACGCTGAAATTGCTAGACCTCTAACTGAGTTGCTACAGAAAGACAAGACCTTTGTGTGGGGACTTACTCAGGATGCAGCCTTCAAAGAGCTCAAAGACAAGCTTTGCACCGCACCTTGCCTTGCCTATCCAGACAAGGATAAGAAATTTTATCTGGAGGCAAGCTTCTCCCAACACTGCCTCAGTGCTGCCCTCTCTCAAAAGCATAACCAAGACAAGTGTATTGTAGCATATGCTAGTAGGTCATTAAGCAGCGTGGAAGTGAAATTCTCAGACTGTGAGAAATGCCTACTGGCTACTGTGTGGGCAGTAGAACACTTCCGCAGCTACATAGGAGGACAAAAGATAATTATTGAGACATATCATCAACCTGTGTCCTTTCTGAACAGACAACGACTCAAAGAAGGCAGGGTCTCAAGTAGTCGCATTGCTTCTTGGATGATGACTCTTCAGGGTTACGACGTCAAGGTCAAATATTCCCAAACTCACAAAATGGCCCTAGGCCAAGGTCTGGCAGAGTGCCAACACTATGAGTGTGAGGCTATGCCAAGGGAGCTGCCAACTACGGTGACCGCTCTCTCATTACCCTCAGATCATCACTAATATGATGATAACGTCTGTTCTAAACTCCCAAAGGTCTACGTGGATGGATGCTCATTCCATCACGACCACCACATCCAGGCTGGCGTGGGCATTGTTTGGGAGAATGGCTCCTTGGGAGAGCCTTCACAATACAAACTTGGCTCCAAGACCAGTCAATATGCAGAGATAGCCGCTGTTCTCATTGCCCTGCAACAGGCTGCTCGAGCCATGATCAAAGATTGGTAATCTGCTCAGACTCCAATTATGCTCGTCATAGTTTTGTTTCTCACTTCCCGGCTTGGAAGCAAAACAACATGAAGAATGCACGTGGGAAGGAGGTCAAGCACGTGGAGCTCTTCCTGGTGTATGACAGACTGGTTGGTAACCAAGGTATGAAAGTGTACTGGAGGAAGGTAAAAGGACATTCACAGGCCTCGGGCCCAGATAAGGATGGCAATGACGAAGCCGATCGGCTGGCCAAAGCGGGCGCATTGGGAAGAACACCCTGGCAGTTCTTAACAGAATGGCTCCCACAAGCAGAAACCTGCTCAGTGAATGCAGTCACGCGCACACAGGTCTGTGAGGGTGCGGACCAATCCCGCATGGATTAGCACACCCTGTGTTTGGGTAGGGAACCAGGTGCCACAGATCTGGTCGCCATGCAGAAACGGGATCCAGTGATAAAAACCATGTATGAGTTTGTAACTGACCCTGTGAAACACTCCATCCCTCCTAAGTCACTAAAACGGTCCGCTGACCTGCGGAACTTGTACTATCTCGGGCACAGTCTCAGGATTAAGAAGGGACTGCTGGTGTATGCACCCAACAATGCAGAACTACCTTGATGGGTCGTCCCATCAGATCATAGGGGGGTGATGATCCAGCACGCCCACGATCTGCCCTGTGGAGGCCACAGAGGCGCCAGGGCCACCTGTAAGACCCTTCGGCAAGTTGCCTATTGGCCTTCCATGGCTAGGGCCATCACTGAGTATGTACGCGGATGCTTAGTCTGTTGCCAATTCCAACCATCACAACCACTGCACAGAACCCCTCTTCAAAGGAGGGGAATCTCCTTTCCTTAGTCGAACATCCAGGTAGATTGGATTGGACCCGTCACCAAATACTCACGAGGTAACAGATACCTCCTTACAGTCACCTGTGCATTTACTAAGTGGTTGGAGTGCCTCCCGGCACCAAATGACACTGCCGAAACGACTGCTCTCTTGCTGGTCAACCAGGTCTTCAGCTGTTGGGGCCTTCCCCTGTCCATAGACTCAGACCGAGGTATGCATTTCACAGCCAACATAATGACCACATTGTGGAATATCCTCCTGGGAACCGAGGAAAAAAAGTGTCTTCCAATTTCTTTTTTTTGTGATTTCCTACTTATTTAGGGTTTTAAAAAATCTTACAATTTAGACTTTAAAATATATTTTTATTTTTAATTTTACAGTATGTCCACTGTAGCGGACCACAGGACCATTTTAGTGTGAAAGGACAGTCAAACTTAGAAGATAAAAAATTGAACAGATTATGGTTGTAGAGTGATATTAAACTAAGAATACATTCAACTTGATTCAAAAACAAAATTATTTATCATTCTTGATTGTTTCACTTGCTTGTTGGTTGCAAGGATTGTAGTATATTTTCTATTAAAACTGAACGCATTGTCGTTATATGTCCATACCGTTTGATGGGTCCCCTAACTAAAGTAGAACAGATATATTTATTTTTATTGTGATTTAGTTATTTGTGAAACCTAAACCAATCTAGTTTTGTTCTTCATTCTTCATTGTTCTTCATTTGTTCTTTTGCATGTTTTTTTTTTTAGCGGTGATAATCCTGGAAGCATTTTCTCTTTTTGGTAATGCAGAGAAATATCTATCATTTGGTACACCTCATGTACGTCTTCCTTTTGCAGCCCTTATTTCTGCATCTTTCTGCATGCTTGACATACACCATCTCTGGCATGTGCGTGGCTCCTAGTCTGCGCACAGATGGCTCTGGTTGCGGGATCCTCATTTTGGTTGATGGCTCATACTCTTCTTCACTGTCTTCACTGCTGTCATCAAGTTCTGGACTATCCAACAGCTCTTCAGCCAGGTGCAATTTGAAGTGAGGGTACTGTTGGGTGCTCTTCGCTGGTCGGTTAAGCGCTTTGCTGTCAGACTTGTATTGGATCCAGGAGTTTGTGATGGCAACATCAAAGAAGTGAGTAATCACACACGACGTCCATTACTTGGTCCTGTTTGAAATGCGATAAAAGCTCAGCATGCGGTCAAATAGGTCCACGCCACCCATGTTGTCATTGTACTGTCTGATCACTGCTGGTCTTCTCACCTGGACATGGACTTTTTCTTTGCTGGACCATCTGGTGCAGATATCTTCAGGATCTTTCCCATGTACAGTGGAAGCCATCAGCACTGGTTTGTTGTTGAACCATTTCGTTATTGCCAGCTCAGGACTCTTTCTGACCACTGACACTGATGCTCCTCTCCCCTCTTTTCGCAACTACTTGTCTCCTGGCAGCTGGCACGGCTTTGGGACTCGGTTCTTCATTATAGTTCCAGTTGCTGGAAGGCCCTTTGCCAGCAATGCATCCATGAGATCGATTGTTGTGACGCATTGGTCAAAGAATAGGTGACTTTCCGTGGGAACAGATTCAACCATGCGTAGCACTGCTGCTGCTCCAATGCCTAATCTTTGGCCCCTGAATGTATTCTTCCCTTGATAAATATCACTGATACATAGTAATATGTCTGCATTATGGGTGTTACATTACATGGAATTACCCATTTACTGTAAAAATATAATTTTAGTATTTTGTTACCATGAATATCAATAGTGGCTAATTACTGGAACTGAATATATTATCCTGGAACTAAATAAAACATACGTGCTACTCCTGGCCCACAGAGGACGTCTTTCCTGCTCATCCCTGTCTGTCTCTGTGTCTGTATCTGTCTGCTCATTTGAGCCTCCTGCATCTTCTTCTATCCCAGGTTCAAACTCATCCTCATGTCTCTCATTACATTACATTACAGGCATTTAGCAGACGCTCTTATCCAGAGCGACGTACAACAAGTGCATCAGTTCAAGGTGCAGAGGTGCAGAAAAAACACACTAGAGTGAAGTAAAGATTGTAGTGCCAGAAGTGACCACATAGATCATGACTCCAACCCTGTAGGGTAACCTGTTCAGCAAACAAACAATCCTGCCAAGTACAAACTAGCACTGAAATCACATTTGCCTAATCAGAATCAGACAAAAACAATCCTGCCAAATAAAAACTAACGTGATTGCATTAGCCTAACTAGGTACATTGAGCTAAACTAGAGGCTAGGGAGGGGTGGGGAGAGGTGCAGCCTGAAGAGATGAGTCTTTAGTCTGTGCTTGAAGGTAGTCAGATTCTCTGCTGTTCTGACCGCCACGGGAAGGTCATTCCACCAGCAAGGGGCCAGGACAGACAGCAGACGCTCATCATCTGACAGCTCCAAATCTGAATCTCCCTCAACTATCTGGTAAAGAATACTCTCTGCTTCAGTTCTGTCTCCTACAACAATGTTGAGTCATTAAGTACATTAAGATGGTCTTGGTGTCCACTATAATTGAAATTCATAAAAGGGCTATTATTTCACAACACAAATAGCTGCAATTAGCTGCTTTCAGAACTAAATATATAATTCCTGACATGTTAATAAACAAGAACATATATGATTATCATTGTAAAAAAACAATAGATAAACAATATTTGACTTACCTCTCCTCTTTCCATAAAATGTGCTTGCTGCTATGCCGTCCATTTTGGATGAAAAGGAAGAGGAAGTTCCCAGCATCCCAGCCTATCACATGACATATCACTGGAAAGCCCAGGATGTCCTCTTTACAATACAGCAGGGATTGATAGAGTAGCTCAAAAGAGTAAAAGGAGATGCATGTCAACGAAATGTCCTGTACAGAGGACACAAGTTAATGGGCTGGGTCTCAGGAGGATATGCTGGGCGTGGAAGCTAAGTTCCACATCTCCTACCACCCCCAGTCATCGGGACAAGTGGAGCGAGCAAACCAGACCATACTGGGCATGCTTAGGAAGTATGTCAAGACTAATGGTAAGGACTGGGATGTAAAGCTTCCCTTGGTGCTTATGGCAATTCGCTCTACCCCCCATCGCTCTACGGGCACAATACCCTTTGAACTGATGACTGGGCGGGAGATGACTCTGCCTCTACATCTTCTATACCGACCCGATGAGGTGGTGGAACCAGGGCCCCCGTCAGGCATTGTCCTTCAAGACTCCCCAGGATTACTCCTCACTAATTGCAAAATTCATACCCAGAGGGTCTATGTTCGCCTTGACCCGTGGGACATTTATAGGAAACACATGCCCGCTTCTGCAGGACATTCTGCCGATGGGAGATCAACAAAGACGCAAATCAAGGACCCGCTTGAACATGCTCGTCTTGTCATGGTCTACATGCTAGGACAACTGCAGAAATTTCTTGTCACTGAAGATGAGCTGAGTGGGGCAAAACGCCAGAAACGCTTCCTCAGAGGTTTGCTTACCGCAGCCTCTGCCATCGGATCACTGTTTTCTATTGGCCTCTCAGCCACTAACACAGTTAGCTTGAGCACTATTAAGAAGCAAGTGAGCGATCTTAGGGATGAACTGCCTGAGATAAGCCAGCGTATGCTGATTCAGCAGCAGCAATTACAGGGTCTTGGTAGAACAATGCAAGGCAGAATCTTAACAGTAAACATGCATTCAGCGCTAATTAACAACACTGTCTACGCTCTGAACCGACTAACTCAGGTGGTAGAGTCTGAAATCTCAGAAGTACAGGTAGTTAGAGATCTAATGCAAGACTTACTTAGAGAAATAGGCTTCTCAGTTACAAGTCTAGGCGCAGGGAAAATATTTAGTTCCCCTTAGCATGGTAACTGACATCGTAGAATCCGCTACCATGTCTTTGGTTCAGGAGTTGCAAGTACTTAGCGTATAGCCTTGGCAGCGCTATTCCAATTTACGTTCACCCTGAAAACGTGGAGATAGGATTTATCCTAAACCTGCCCATAATTGAGAAATCCAACATTTACAGACTCAAGTTGGTCCTCAACGTAGGATTTTGGAGAGATGATGTGCACATCCACCTCGTAACACCTTCCTTGCTAGCATACCACGATGACAATCCAGCCTTCTACCTCATTCCTAACCTGAACATGTGTAGCTCTACCAAAGACATTCACTGGGTGTACCCTGGCAACCCATTCATCAGAGACACGACAGAGCGTCTGTGTGGTCTAAGGTCCGGAGCCCCCGATGAAAAGTGTAAGGCCAGCATGTCTGTTAGAGATGATGTTACGGAAACTAAGGTGGAAAGAGCTGGAGATAGATAGGTTAGATAGGTTGTCAGCCCCCCGAAGCGAGAGGTCCTAATGTCTTACGACCGGCATGATACAGCCACCCGCATGAAGTTACCTAATCAAACTGTTTTCATT
The DNA here is from genome assembly GCF_013347855.1 of Anguilla anguilla. Taxonomy (NCBI): domain Eukaryota; kingdom Metazoa; phylum Chordata; class Actinopteri; order Anguilliformes; family Anguillidae; genus Anguilla; species Anguilla anguilla. The sequence goes on from NC_049207.1 coordinate 33,354,296, forward strand.
AAAGTTCCACAGGGGGCCACTATCCATATTGAGGACACTGTTTTGCACCATCTCAACACTGAGAGATACGAGACAACCCTTGAAATGATAGATGCCTTCCGTCACAGTCTTATGATAGAGGACACCCTCCAAAGGCAACTCCTGTGGGAAGGGACTAAAACAGTCCAGTTCAGTCTTAGCCTAGAAGGAGTCCAAACAACCGTCCTCAGCCCAGTAGATTGGAAGTCAGTTGATCCATGGGATCCTACTAACACGGTTGCCCTGGTACTTCTCATTGGTGGCTGGATCATAACCGCAGGCGTTGCCCTACTGCTCCTCAAGCACATCCTAATACTAAGCGCTAGGATTAACACACTAACCACTATCCCTGACAGCCTTAAACAAAGGCCCTATGGTGTTCTTTCCTCATCCAGGACTGCCGTCCAGTTCCTAGAACAACAGGCATAAACATTATTTCCTATCTCACTAACCCGCTGATTAAAGCCTCATGTAGCAATGTGTGTTAGTCTGTGTTATAAAATGGTTTGATTTAGTCGATGCCAGTATGCCCTGGTGTTTACAGTCCTGTGTGTGTTCAGATGTTTACAGTCTTGTACAATCCATTCAAAGGTTTACAGACCCAAAGGGATTACACTGGGTGTTCACCCTTGAGGGAGCTTAAGGACTCACCTGTTTTGGACTGCATAATGGACCATACAATGCTCTCAGGACTTCCCTTATCAAAGCTCCATCCTAAGACCAAGGGGGGAATGTTGGTATCATGGACTACAAAGGATCACTCCAAAAGACTACAGTACCCTTGCGCCACCACAAGGGTGACACAGTTAACTCCGCCCCCAACCGCAAATATACAGTAAGCCAATACTGTAAAATCAGAAGGACGCAATCCCCGATATAAAAGCGAGGATTCGCCATTGTCTCGCTCTCTCTGGTCGTGGCATCACAGCTGACGGCAGCTAAAGAGAAGAAGTCTGCAGCTTTATTTTATTTCTTTGTGTTTATGGAACAGTAACCCTTTTGCATCCGTGACTATTGATCACAGTTGTAGCATTAGGCATTAGTCATCCACACCTTCGAGTTAACTCACAAATTCCCGACATTACATTGGAGAGCGTTACTTTCAAGTGACGCTTGGAGTGGCGTGCTGAGAACGACCGGTTCTTCTCAGTGCAAGAAAAGGTACCGACAAGATTTCCCCTGGGCAAGTCCAGAGACGCGGATCCCGGACTCAGATACCCCGCCTGGACCATACGTTGTTGCTTCCTGCACCGTCAATTGGACCGCGGACAATCCCACGAAAGAGACGACGTGCAGTGAAAACTCCGGTGTTGAGTATCTCATGATGCTAAGACTGTAACATCTGGGCACAGATTAGTCTTTCTTTGTTAGTCATAAATCTGAGCAATGTAACTTCGTTTGTGACTGTTTATTTTCTGTGTTTGTAGGTTAATGATTATAGTGAGTTCAGAGCTCTTAATAGAGGCTACGCGCAGGCGCTGTACACTAATTTCATTTTAACCTCCGTGCATGCGTGTGATACTAACAAAGTAGTGTCTCCGTGGCATCTGAGAAATCGCTTGGCTTCTTCTTCCCCCGTAGAGAAGCCTGGCACCATTTCCCCAACCTCCTACACATAACCTCCTTTGTTCTCTCTCTCTCCCCACATGTGCGTACACCCGCGCGTACTCCGGCATACCCCATGGTTTTTCCCTCATTCAACTTCAGGGAGACAATAATCATTAGTAATAGATAATTGTGTTAGATCGTAGATGGTATTATAGTGGTGTTTCGTGATTCTGTTCACTGCGTTTATTAAACATTGTTTAATTGTACACAGTTGTCTGGTTCATGTTTCCTGGATATCAACTGAAGCCACAACATTCCATCAAAAGAACCATTTCCTTCAGAACCTAGATTGTCAGATTGAAATATTCATTTAATAATTGAATTTGTAATATTTGATCAATCTAATAGAAATAACCATTGGTATTTGAAATTTAAACCGCTAATAAAATTCCAAATTTTATGGTAATAATAATTTTATGTGACTGATTAATACCGTAAATTCTACCCACTGCACCTACAGCAATTAAAAGGCAATGCCACCAAATACTAACAAAGTGTATGTAAACTTTTGACCCACTGAAAATCTGACATAAAAGCTAAAATAAATCTGTCTCTTAGCTATTATTTTGAAATTACCTCTTATGGGAATAAAGTAGGTACCCTAATTCACTTATCACAGGAAATGTATGGTAACATGAAATGTGTGGAGTTGTGAAAAATTGAGTTTGAATGTCTTTGGCCTAAGTGTATGTAAACTTTTGGCCTCAACTGTATGTCATCAAATGCAGAAATAAGTGGTAAAACTGACGACTGTGTTTCTATTAATGAAAAATAACCGATAAGTAAATAAGTAAGTAAGTAAGTAAGTAACTTTTATTTATATAGCACCTCTCATAGACAGAGTCACAAAGTGCTTCACAATTAAAACTAATTAAAAGATTAAAATTGAATAAAATTAAATTACAAGAAAACAGTAAAAAGTATCACACACCTTAAAAGATTACACATCCTAGACAGTACTTATTGAAACAAAGGCCTGTTTAAATAAATAGGTCTTCAGCATCCTTCTGATAATGTCAACAGAGACCGTGTAGCAACTCATACTGTAATAACGGCTCATGATGTAATAACTGCGCATAATGTAATAACTTAAATGTAATAAAACCTCATAATGTAATAATCAGCTCATAATGTAATAAAACCATGAGCGCATAACGTAACAACATATTTGCGTGTAATATAATAAGGTAATACGTTATGAGAAATGTGTTACATTATGAACCTGAACTGTAGCAACTCAAAATGTAATAACTGCGCATAATGTAATAACTGCGCATATTGTTGAGAAAAGTGTTATATAGTGGACCTAGCAAAAACATTTTTCTGAATAATGTAATACATTCAACACATAGTGTAATCATTTTTAAAAAGAGCATTTTCCTTGTCTTCTTAGGGCATAGGAACCCTTCTAGCATTACAATAAGTGCATGACGCAAGTGGATATCTTAGTCTATAATTTATCTATAATAATATCTACAATAATACACTTTTCTGATTGGTATTTTCAAATATAAGGAAGTGAACACCCTTTCCTTCCACATGCCCTGATGAAGACCTTACGGTCAAAACGCGTTGCCGTTTTTTATTGTCTGTCTCAATATGCCAATTTTATAAAGGCTTTTTAACATTATTTGCCGAAGAGTGCCTTTGACTTTTGGGAAGTAAGCTCTATTTTTCGTTTTTGCGAAAATTTTCTGTTTTGAGAGTAGGGATTACACATACACACACACATTGTTTTTCTAACTATTTTGAAGAGCTAAAACACTTTTTGCTGCTAAATCTTGTTCCTATTTCCAAAGAGCACCTGCATTTCTTCATTATTTTTTCGTTACACCTCCACAAGAGCAATTTTTGATTTATTTTGTAATTTTACAAAACAATTTCACTAACATTGTTCCACATTTTCCATGGTTCTATGAAACTGAATGCATTCCCTTTTGTTATTCAAGATTTCCCTGTACACTCAGCAACTGCTGGCTCTGCACTGACAACTACTGGTGAATGTTTAAAACAGTATACAACAAACTGAATTTAATATACTGGGTGATTCTTTGTAATTAAGATTCCTATAGTGGTGCATATGAAATAATTGTTTCACACAGAATTATTCCAATTACTTTAAATGCTGACAGAGCCAAGCAGCGAACCAAGGTGCATTATGATCTACAAAACTGTCCCTCTCACAATCATCTTTGGCCACTAGATGGTTCTGTGGTGACGTCGGTTTGCCTTTGTGCTTCAGCTCATGTTATGTTATGTAGGATAGTCAGTGTGTATACACACAAAAAAATCTTGTCATCCTTTTCTGTGAAGTAAGCTACTTGGCTTTGAAGAAGTGATGTTCTTTCTATTCTTTAAAAAAATATTATTCCAATTTTCCAATTAGTCCAATTTTCAGTGTAGCCTATTACTTTTTCATTGTAGACTAGAGCTTGCAAACTTAGCATGATATTTATTTTTGGCAGGGGAAGAGGGAAATTATGATTATATATGCTACAATTATAAATTATACACTTTCTCTTCAATTGGCTTTATACTCCAAAGATAAGAGATAAGATACTTTTCTACAAATTAGCTAACGTTAACTTAACGTAGCTAACTAGCCATTGATAACTTGCTTGCTAGCTGGCCTGTTAGCTAGATAAGCGATGTTCATTCCCATGAGAAACTCTCATGCGCACGAGAAACTTCAATAAAAAAGTTTTTTCTCATGTCCCCTAATTTTTTTTGCTCATGTCCCTTTAGGGGCTCCGTAAGATTAGATCAGTGACTCTGTTTCATTCACAGAAAAGGAACAGTGAGACTGGTCATAATAATCTTGGTCCTGTACTATACCCTTTGGGTTAGTAATGTACAAGGACATGGGAATCGAGCAATGGATGATGAGATTTATGATGTCATTATTAGAGCACTGAGAGGAGAATTTCTGGTTCCTATGAGAGAAAGAACAAGGGTCCAACGCACTGCCCTTGTTCGTCTCTGGAGGAATAGGCACCTGTTTGCGCTCACAGAGGATGGCCAGGCATTGATGTATGCTGGGAAATTGGTGGCAAAGAAGACACGCCTTAAAGCTATTGTGAAGAGGGGGCTTGATGAGACCAAGGGCTGTGGTGCAAGAAAACTGAATGTGTATTTAAAGGATCACTATTCTGGCATCAGTACACGAAATGTGCGAAAGGTATTGGATAAGTCCAGGCGCTATCAACTTCACAAAGCTACTTTTGGAAACAGGCCCATTCCCAAGCCCATCAGAGCTAAAACAGTTCAAGAACGTCATCAAATTGACCTCCTTGATATGGGGAAATGGGCTGTCAAGCATGGAAAAGGCACATATAGGTACATCCTGACCATAATTGACGTATTTAGCAGATACATATGGCTACGCCCTCTGCAGAGCAAACAGAGCAAAGAGATAGCTAAACATCTAATTGAAATCTACACTGAACAAGGCCCACCCAAGATTTTGCAGCATGATCAAGGCAAAGAATTCAAAGGTGCAGTCCAGAAGCTGATGGAATCGTATTGGGTCAGAGTCATTCAGAGCTCTCCATACCACCCCCAGAGCCAGGGTAAAGTTGAGAGAACCCACCATGTGCTACGGCGAAAGATCATGTATGACTTCGTGAATTTCAAACGAGGAGGTGTTAACTGGGCAGTGCATATGCCAGTTTATGCAAGAATTATGAATGTGGACAAAAAAGAGGTTCTCAACTGGATGTCTCCTTTTGAAGTGTACTATGGGCGGAAGAATAACATCATGACTCATCACTTATCCAACCATACAGGTGAGGCTGATGAGGAAGTCTTAGAACAGATCATGAATCTACTTTCATCCAGAAGACATTGTGCTTTGTTTGAGGAAAATTGCAAGATACGAAAGAGGGCACTGAAGGCTACACAGCGTTGCATGAAACGTATGACTGAATCAAGGGGAAATCCACCATCAATTTACAACTTACAGGACAAAGTGTTGGTGAGAGTCAGAAAAGGTCTCAGATTTTCAAAACGGTACGTTGTGGTACCAGGTATAGTCGTAAAAAGAAATGTGAATCTGTCAAAGTCAAGTTCCGAATGCTAGACAGCCCCTGTCCACATCTCAAGTGGTTTTCAGTGTGTGATGTAACAAGTGTCACAAGAGAGCAGGAGAAGCAGCGTTCCAAATGTATGGCCAAAAAACATCAACGCATACAGTTCTTACTGCCCATCATGCATGAAGAGAGGCTAGAGTCCTTTGAATCAATTGGTTTCAGGATTCGTGTGGACCCTGACCCAGATGGCAGTTGCCAATTTGCTGCCATGGCTGACCAACTTGTCACACTTGGAATTTTGGGGTCTGCAGCATCTTTAAGGCAAGAAATTGTATCAGACCTAATACTTTACTCACATGCCATGAACAGAACACACCTTTCTAATTTTGTGGAAGGACTATGGAGTGACTATGTGCAAAGCATGCAGCACAGTCATGCATATGGTGATCATTTAACGCTACAAGAGCATCCAGAGTATTCAATGTGCAGTTTATGATTGTATCAACACTGGGTGAGGATGCAACATTAATAGTATCCCCATGTGGTCACTACAATGAAAGTCTGCCATTTCTGATTCTAGGCCACTTTGCTGAAGGTCATGGGGACCATTATGTTAGCCTTGATGGACCAGTCAGACCATTCATTCAAAGAATTCAGGAAGCAGAGGAGGAGAGTGTCACAGCACCAGTTTCAAACATCTTTGAAAAATCTGCTTATCACTCACAGTCTGTGTATCCCCATGGCTCAGATTCTAGCCCTGATACTGGCTCTGATGCTGGCCCCAATGCTGTCCCTCACACTGGCCCCAACGCTGTACCTCACGCTGGCCCTGACGCTGTACCTCACGCTGGCCCCGTTGCTGTTCTTTATGCTGGCCCTTATACAGGCCCCAACAGTATCTTTCATGCTGACCCTGACACTCTCTCAGTTGCTAGCCCTAACTTGCCTCTGAACATACTGTCATCCATCATCCAGTTTTGCCTGTCTATTGATATGTCAATGCTTGGCACTTTCAATAGAGTTTCCAACTTGTTCAGTGAGCTTTCCCTGTCATTTTTTACCAAGTATATATATTCGAGATTCTTTGGTGGAAAATTTGAAAATTGAAAAGGATGAAGACTGCTGCATCAGCATTGCTAGGCTGTATAAAGGAGCTGGATGCACTAGTGGCCTTGCATCCCGCATCAAGCAGCTTTTTGGCCAAAATATCAGATGGATGAGAGCATGGATTATACTTCGGCGTACATGCTTTGGATGGTTCCAAATAAAAGACATTTATTGAAAAAATTAATAATTTCTTTTCTTAACCCCCTGGAGTCGAGCGTCGCGACTGCACCCCTCCCTGGACATTCTGCTCAATATCTGTGGTTGCATTTCTGGTTGTAAAATGTTTTTGTTCTTGTTCTTGTTCTTGTTCTTGTTATTCTTGTTATTGTTCTTGTACAAGTCACAAAATAAATTGAAAATTGAATTGGCTAAATATGCTGCTTGCATCATGCACTTAATGTAACTCTAGAAGGGTTCCTAGACAAGGACAATGCTCTTTTAAAAGGTTATTATACTATGTGTTGAATTTATTACATCATTCAACAAACATTTTTGCTAAGTTCATAATGTAATAATTTTCTCATAATGTAATAACTTATTACATTATGCGCAAGCTGTTGTTACGTTATGCGCTCATGGTTTTATTACATTATGAGCTGATTATTACATTATGAGCAGTTATTACATTATGAGTTGCTACAGACCGCAGAATGTATGTCTGAAGGAAGAGCGTTCCACAGTGTCAGAGCCACAACCTCAAAGGCACGATCACCTTTAGTTTTACGACAAGAGCGAGGGACAGCCAGTAAGCTCTGTTCAGAGGATCTAAGTGATCTACTGGTGATGTAAGGACGGAGCAGGTCACAGATATACACAGGTACCTGACCATGCATGGCTTTATATGTGAACACTAGGACCTTAAAATGAATCCTAAATTTTATTGGGAGCCAATGTAAAGATGATGATATGGGTGTGATGTGAGTTGTCCTGCTAGAACTGGTCAACAGCCTTGCAGCAGCATTCAATTGTAGATTTGGTGGATGGCAGATCAATTGTAGATGATCAAGGGATGACTTGCTGAGGTAGGTGAAAAGGGAATTACAGTAGTCTAGCTGGGATGATATAAATGCGTGAATGATCTGTTCAAGCTCAGGTTGTGATACAATAGACCTGAGTTGTGAAATATTACGCAAATGGAAAAAGGATGTTCGAGTCAACCCTTTGTGTTGGTCAAAGGACATAGCCATCAAATATGACACCAAGATTTCTGAGATTAGACCGTACAGCTGAAGGAAAGGACCCAATACTCTGAGCAACCTTGGAGGCTATGCTATCTGAAGCAATGATCAAGACCTCAGTCTTATCTGCATTTAGCTGTAGAAAATTGTTTGCCATCCAGTCCTTAATGGCAGCCAAACAATTGTGCAAAACAAGCAGTTTATCAGTCTCATCAGGCTTAAAAGAAACATACAGCTGAATATCATCAATGTAACAATGATAAGAAACATCCTTAAAACATCCTTACTAATAATATGACCCAAGGGAAGCATATATAGAGCAAACAATAAAGGACCCAAGACAGAACCCTGAGGGACACCACAGGACAGAGCAACGGTTTCAGACATGTGGGGACCTAGGTACACAGAAAACGGACTCCTATCCGGAGACATAGGAGGAGAACCAGTCCAGGGCGCTCCCAGAAACATCCACCCACTACCTAAGCCTTTCAGTCAGGATGCTGTGATCAACCGTGTCAAAAGAGGAGAACCAGTCCAGGGCGCTCCCAGAAACACCCACCCACTGCCTAAGCCTCTCAGTCAGGATGCTGTGATCAATCGTGTCAAAAGCTGCATGAAGATCCAGCAGCACTAGAACAGAGCATTTAGCCAAATCAGAAGCCATCAATATGGAATGCTTCTGGCGGAACCCAGATTGGACTTTATCTAAAATGTTGTGTTCAGTCAAGACGGCAGTGAGCTGTTGAGCAACAACTTTCTCTAAAACTTCTGAGATAAAAGGTAGCTTGGATATAGGCCTATAGTTCTTGGGAAGGGATGGATCAATGTTAGTTTTTTCAGAAGAGGCTGAACAACTGCATGTTTAAAGTAAGCTGGGAGACAGCCAAATTACAGGGAGCTATTTATGATAGAAACCAGGCGTGGACCAATAGACCCAGGTACAATTTTAAGCATTGAAGTTGGTAAAATGTCCACAGGGCTAGAGGAAGGTTTCATGCCGCCCACCAAATCAATTAGGTCTTGCAGGGAAATGGGAGAGAAACAGTCTAAAATTGATGGTCGGGTTGGGTGAGCAGACAGAGGAGTAGAAGGGGGATGATACTAGCCCTGACATCACTAACCTTATCCACAGAGAAAGAGAGAAGGATGCTACAGTCATTATTAGTAAAAATAGGCACATCAGGAGGTGCAGGAGTGACAATGTTATTAATTGTGTCAAATAGGACTTCCGGGTTGCGTTTACTAGCAGAAATTAGGTTCGCAAAGTAAGATGTCCTCGCAACCTTCACCATGTTATTAAAATCAGTTAAAAGATCTTTATAATAGAGACGGTGAACATGGAGTTTGGTTGATTTCCATAGTCGCTCTACTCTCCAACATTTACGCTGGAAACAACAAATTTCCTCATTTAACCAGGGGGAAGAACTGACTAAAGGAACATGTCTCATTTTACTGGGAGCCACTTTATCCAAAATGGTGGAGCAATATGTATTAAAGGAGCGGACCAGACAATCAACGTCAGGGTCAAACGTGCTAGGGTCAAAAGCTGCAGAAAACTTCTCCGCTAAGAGGCAATTTATGATACGAGACAATCTTACATGTTTACTGGGCAGAGAGTCTAAGTCAAAAGACAGGTTGAATAAAACACATTCATGATCAGAGACATGCAGCTCCTCAGAGCAAATAGATTCAATATTTACACCAAGCATAAAAACAAGGTCAAAGGTATGACCCTTAATGTGAGTGGGACCAGACACGTGTTGAATAAAATTAAAAGACTCAGTGACATTAATAAAATTGGCAGCAAATCTACAAGAAACATCATGTCCAACTTAATGATGGAGGATAAGAAGACACTAAATTCAGACATAAACAAACTATTAAAACCAGGGGGTCAGTAGATTAAAATACAATAAAACGGATTTGAACGACCGACTTTGGTTATCTGCAGTTCAAATGATGTAAAAGATGTAAAAGCCCCAATGCTCACCGTTCGACTTAAGAAAACAGTTCCTGTAAACCACCCCTCCACCCCGGTCCGAGGACCTGGGAGTGCTAATAAAAGAACAGTCCAGTGGGCACAGTTCGATTAATGGGCCTTGTTCCAAACTCCTTTTCTAAGTCTCAGTCAGAAACAGGAAATCCAGGCCTTTTGAGATGAATAAATTATTCAGTATGAAAGACTTATTTGCAATGGAGCGAGCATTTATCAGCGCCATCCTGAGGGGCTCAGACCCACTGCTAGCAACAGCAGAGGCCCCAGCCAAGTGGCGCAGGTTTTGAGGGTCTGATCCGCTACGCACAGCGGAACGTCTCACTGGGGGGGAGGCCCTATTTGTGATGACAGTCTGGATAGGAAGACAAGCCACTGAAGGTGTTAAAACCAGGGGGGGACAGTAGGAGGGGCTAGCGCATGAAACAGTGACATAGGGTTCCAACCACGGGGACTCCTGTGGAGCAAAATTTCAATGGTTGTGAAAGCTGGAACGTCGTTAGCAGGGGGGACAGTAGTCTGAAGTAATACAACTGGAATAGGAATAATTTCCGGTGAGGGAGTGTGGGATGTTTTTTTTTTAATTTTATTTCACCAGGCAAGTCATTAAGAACAAATTCTTATTTACAATGGCGGCCGACAAGCGACAAATGCCACTTAAGGGAAGGGGAGGTGGGCTAGAACATAAAAGCATGTTAAAAGCACAAAATACATAAATAATAACAAACTAAACATAAGCACATGAAAACGCAGGCAAGCAAACAACAGTCAACAAACGAGATATGGCGGGGGGGGGAAGAAGAAAAAAAAAAAACCAAAGAGTGTTTTGAGGATATTACATGGTAGAAAAACAGTTGCAGGAATCAGTGAAAATGTCTGAGATGGCATGTTTGAAGGCAGAAATGGTAATAAATTTATCCAGTTTTAGGGTTTTTTGCAGAGCATTCCAGTCACAGGCAGCAGTGGATTGAAATGATGCAATACCGAGGGAGGTGTTAATTGGATATGGAGTGAGGACAGGGTGTTGTGTGTGACAAACATAAGGTACAGCAGATGACATAAGTAGGGAGGTGATAGACCGAGAAGGGTCTTGTAAATGAATGTTACGACGGGTGTAGTGAGTAAAGCATGCAGTGATGTGTTTTGAAGGGGGCATTTGTGGCAAACTGGATAGCAGAATGGTAAAGAGTATCAAGCTTGCAAAGTGTACCTTTGCATGCAGACCTGTATATTATGTCACCATAATCGAACTTGGGGAGAATAGTCATTTGTATGAGGGTGAGTTTGGCAGCAGAGGTAAAAGTGAAACGATTTCTATAAAGGAACCCAAGTTTAGCCTTGACCTTAGACTGCAGCTTAGAGATATGGTGGGAGAAGGAAAGCGTGGTGTGTAGCCAGATGCCCAAGTACGTATAGACTGTGACCTGATCCAGGGTAGCTCCCTCACTGGTGATGATGTTGAGGGCTGGAGGGGGTGTGGCACCCTTCCGGCAGAACCACATAACCTTAGTTTTGGAGGTGTTAAGAGACAGTTTAAGGTGGGTAAAAGCCTCAGCGTATAGGTGAATGAGTGAGTTACCAGGAGCCTGAGGGATGTTATTGATGTATATGGAAGACAAGTATTGAGCCTTAGGGGACACCCCTAGTGACTGGGAGAGGGTGAGAGAGAAGGTTTTCATACCTCACGCGTTGCACCGAGTGAGAGAGATAGTGAGAAAACCAAGCCAGTGAATGATTAGTGACCCCAATGCTGCTCAGTCTATTTATAAGAATGGTATGATCAACCGTATCGAAAGCTTTGGCAAGGTCAATTAATATTGCAGCACAGTGTTGTTTGACATCTAATGCAGATGTAATATCATTGAGAACCTTTAAAGTAGCTGTAACACAACCGTACCCAGAATGAAAACCAGACTGCACCCCAGATAGTATACCATACACATCCAGATAATCAGTTAGTTGTTTGTTAACAAGTTTTTCAAATACCTTGGAAACACAAGGCAAGATAGAAATGGGCCTGTAACTGTTTGGGTCAGCCTGATCACCACCCTTAAACAGAGGAAGCACAGCCGCTTCTTTCCAACCAGTTGGAAAGTTGGTATTTTAACATCTTAGCGCAAAGCCCCTAGTGGTCGGCACGCCAGTGTGCAGAGATTACTGAACTCAGACATTCAGTGCTCCTGCAACCAAAGTATGAGTTAACAACAGAAACGCTTTGTTTTAGTTCCATAGTAGACGATACATGACAACTATGCCGAATACGGAGTTTCGCCGCGCCACCATTGTCGCCCTGGTTGTTCATTTAACATGCACCCCCTCCCTGCAGTCTCATCTGCAACTGCACCCCCCACCCATGACATAATGGACAGTATTTTCTATCTGGGCATTCATAAAAATATTCTTTCACCACTAAAAAATCGTATTCCGTCATAGCAACAAGATAAACCCGACAATAGCCCTAAGATGTGCCAATACAGTAGTGAAAACGCTGCTCACTGAATAATGAAATAAACGAGACATTTAAAAAATGATACCATGTCATTCTACAGTTAATATCTGGGACTAAATATTGAATAAATACACAACCTTACCATTGGTTTTACGCGTAGAGATGTCCCTTTTGAGACTGAGTGGTCATATATTGTCTTGGACAATCCGTTTGTGAAATATACGCGCATTTGTGATGCTTGGGTACCTTCCAAAATAGCTGTGTGTAATACCACACGTGTCGTTTACGGCGTTGTCGCCCTTTTTAGTACAGACTGGCTTGATTGACAATTAATCTATTCAGTAGGTGAGAGTATAAGCTTTCTAATGATGTATAACGTGTAATTTTTCTTTTGGAATAGCGTTTTATAGGTCAGCGTAACCGAAAATTTTCTTATCATCGCATTCACTTACACATTGACTCCGTGGTAGCATTAAAAGACGCTGTTATTGTTACTCTGGTTTTATTATTATTTTTAAATCAACTGACGGTGCCGAGACAGTAGTTGACAAAGCGCGCCAGGTTACAGTTGGCTAACCACGATGTACCGTATGTCTTGTGATTTCAGGTGAGCGACAACCTCTAAATGTGCACAAAAGTGATATTGCATTAGTACAGTGGATGTATAAGAATGCTAGGATGTCAATGATGCTAGTAGTGTGTGTGTGTGTGTGTGTGTGTGATCGCTAAATGTTTAGGAATGTTTTGTAAAGGAAATACAAGTACATGCTTATATCATGTAGTCGCTAGCTAACTAGCTAGTTAGCCCTACCGTAGCAGCTGTTTAACTGGCTAGTTAGCCCCACTGTAGCAAGCTAGAAGCTAGAAATGTCAGTTTGTACCAACCAGCTGGTATTTCAGCCATATGGAGGGAGAGGTTAAGGAGCTCTGTTATGGGAGCTGCAATGATGGGAGCCGCAATGTTGATAAAAAACGCGGCAAGCTCATCAGACCCAGCTGTTTTTTTGGGGTCCAGAGAGATCAATTCCCTCAAAACCTCCCCTTCCGAGACGGGCTGGAGAGAAAAACTGTGGAGGGGAGCATGGAGGCTGGGAGGGGGCTGCAGGTGGCCAAGGCGTAGGGTTTAAGGGCGAGGGACTCTTTGATATACAGGTGGTGGTTAAAGACTCAAAAACAAAACCAGACTTTATAAAGTGTCGATTGAAGATATCAGCCATAGAGTTCTTATCTGTAACTACAAGATCATCCACTTGAAGTGACAAGGGCAGAGAAGAGGGTTTGTTCTCGAGTTTTCTCACCGTTTTCCAAAATGTATTGGGGTCAGCGCCGCATAATGTAAATTACTCCTTAAAGTAACCAGCTTTGGCCTGTCGCACAGCTTGTGTGGCCTTATTCCGGATCTGACGAAACAAAAGTCTGTCAGTGGCAGACCTGGATAGACGTGCTTTGCGCCAGGCGGAATTTTTTTGTTGTAGCAGCACTGTCAAATCTCGATTAAACCAGGGACTGAGGTTATTTTTTATCTGTAGTTTCTTAATGGGGAGGTTAGAGAGGGGGGACAGCAAGGGGCACTGCTAGATGGCTAGCAGATATGGGAGGCAGTGGTAGTAGAAGCAGCAATCCAGGGCAACAGGGCCCGAGGCCAGGCTAGATGGTTAGCAGTTGGGGGGGCGGTGATAGCAGCAGTAGCAGCAGCAACAGAAGCAACAGCAGCAGCAACAATCCAGACCCACAAGGCCCACGGCCACGCTAGATGAATTTGTAATTAGGAGAGGCAGTGGCAGAAGCAGAAGCAGTAGCAGCAGCCATAGCAGCATTAGCAGCAGCAGCTGAAGTGTTAGTAGCAGCAGTCACATGCTGCAAATTAGCAGCTAGCATTCGGCTACCCAGCCTGTTGGGGTGGACTCTGTCAAATCTTGAAAAGGAGGAACGGTTCCAAAACAAATTAAAATTGTCAATAAAACCTATGTTGTTCGCTCTGCAAGCAGACTGGAGCCAGGTGTTAAGGCTGAGGATTCGACTAAAATGCGCCGCTCTCCCCAGCATGGGCAGGGGACTGGAAATAAAAAGGGACTTTCCACAGTTGTTTAAAAACTTAAAAAGGCCGTTGAAATCATTTTTGGTCAGCTCAGACTGCTGACGTGCTGTATCATTGGTTCCCACATGAACTATCACCCGGTTTATAGAAGACGGGAGTGATGGCATCAGTCCCCATAGTTTACCCAGGATGATAGGGACCGTGGCACCAGGGAAGCAGTGTGTGGCTACGTTAAAAAAGTGGAGGTTCCTGGTTATGGAATCTCCCACTATTAAAGTGGTCGGGAAGAAGAGGGGACGAGGAGATGATAAATCCGTAGAGTGTGTCTGGGCAGGTGGGTGTTGTGGCGAGGCCGTGACAAAAGTCCTGGGAGGAGGGTTCCCTACCGGCTCAGGGCAAGGCAGACCTCCAGACTGTCTGAGCACTGCCTCCTTCAGGGTACGTCGGGAAGCGGAGGTCATCACCCTGGATGAGGGCCGCTGTTCTGGCCTCACAGTGGAGCGGTAAGCCACCCATGTGCCACCAGCCACCAGTGGTGGGAAAGCTGCAGTGTTGGGAGGCGCCGTTTTTGGATAGGGGTCCAGGTCGGGATGAGTCGGAGCCGGAGCCGCAGGAGCATCAGCTGGGTGAACTGGAGCGTCATCAGCCATGTAGCGGTTGGAGCTGTTTATGTGAGGCGGTGAGGCGGCCCCGCTTGAGACTCTCCTGCAACCACGAACCACCACTTCAGCCCAGGACAACTGGTGGTTCGTTGTCGAGCAGGATGAAGGCCGTGGACAAGTGGAGGGGTCCCACGGAATTGTGTCCTGCAAGGCTAAGCCGAGAGAGGCAATCTTCTTAGACTGCCCAAGAGCCACATCTATAACGCTGGACAAAAGCGAGTCTTTTTTATCTAATTCATCCGAGAGCCATGGGATGTCCTCCTCCAGGTCAGTAATCTTCTTGTTCGCTTTCTTTAGTAGCAGTTCGTCCTTACTGGGCATAGTTGACATGGGTTTATTTTGGTTATCTTAGCCACTAGGCTAAAAACACTAAAAATGCTGATAAAATAAAATGGAATAAAATGATGATAATAGTAATGATGATAAAATAGATCGAATAGATAAAATAGAACCGCAGATAAAACCGCAGGAGCTTACTGAGACACGTCTGCTCTCTCTGCCACGTATGCACGTATGTGTCTGTCCTGTATGTCTAGAACATAACTAGAACAGTATAACAATAGAAATGTCTGCTAAAACAAGAAATTTTGACTAGCTGTTGAAAAACATATATTTCATATCAGTGCAGCATTAATCCCAAGATGTGTGCCCCTCATGAGTATCCCACGTCTGGTGAGGGTAGCCCTTGTTTTGCCTGGAATAAGCCCAATTTCAGTCTCAAAATGAGCTTATTATATCTGAAATTATACCAACTGCCAAATGCAAGGTGATAAAGCCATGGACGCACCACTGTATAACCAGATGCAGACATAAACAAGCCAGGCTTTTCAATCCGTGTATCGTTCGTTCTTTTCATATTCAATTGAGAATCCAAAATCGGAAAATTAAAACACAATTTGTTATTTCATTATTTGTTTACGAATCTGTTACCAAAAACAAATAACAAAGTGTTTTTCGTACTTTCAATTTTGTGCTCAGATCAAAAATAGGAAATGAAAAAACGTGCCACGGGCTGAACTTGATTTTGATATTTAATTTGTCTGATTTGTGTGACCCGGAAGTTATTGACTTCTTCGTGTGTTGCACTTGATAAGCTTGCAGCAAATTTGCCAAAAGTTCATGTGTGAAAGAAAGCCTGAAAAACCAGAATCACGCAGTGATTGTAAGTCAATGAACCAGTATTTTTTGAAGTAATGTGGTATCGACACCATGGCCGCACTGGAACCATACGCTAATTTAAAGGACCATACTATTGTTATTACATGTCATTGTCCATTGTCAGCATTGACCACATAGTTAACATAAACCTTGAACATTTTCCCCAAAATTGCTTTATTTTTGAGATATTGTGTTTGTTTACGTTTTGTCCAGACAGATGTCATTCACTGCCATTCATTTTGAAACAGTGTCGAAAAACACTCTACGAGACTTGAAAGTTGCTAGGTATAGGTAATTCACCCTTTTGAAAATCACTACGCCGTTTATTTTATCTAAAATTACTGTATTACTCTAATACAAGCCATTCAAATTCATTCATAATATCAAGAGCGTCTCATTTAGGCGTACGCCGGCCTCAGTAACAAGCACAAGCATCGAGGTCAACGATTGGCTGAAAGTTACACCTCAGACTTGTGTCTTTACCGCTTCCTGGTTACAAAGTCCAATCAGAGCCACCCAGAGACGTTTTGCCCAATGGGATGCAGCCAAGGAAATGTGTTCCTTGCGCGGAAACTAGAAACAGAGTTTCTGTTACTGAGGCCGGCGTACGCCTAAATTGTATTAAGAGCGAAATGACTGTTATAATCACAATATAGCGTAATTGTAAAGCATGTTTACTTGAGCTGGAATTGAAGTTCGTTGGATTTATATACCACAGGTGTGTTACATGTGTAAGAAGCAGACAGTACACATTAAACCAACGTAAACAATGGTTTTGGTTATTCTTATAAATAAACCATAAGCCATAATTTTGGATATTAAGATTACATTTAAGCTTAAATCCAAGAGCATTTTTATAAATGAGCTCCCTGCAGTGCTTGCTCAAATCAATCCCATGCATTTAAATCCATGTGGAAAGTACACAAGCACACACTTCACCTAGAGGCAGAGCGCAAAGGCGGTTGTGGTGCAACAGTGGGTCAGCAGCTAGTGATAGATTAAATTCAATATGAGTCCAAGCTGTATTGGAGAGAGGAACATCAACTTCAAACAAGATTTCATGGCTGCATATTATAAGCCAGTTGACACCTTAAGAAAACAACAGTGCCCACAATTTACTAGATAAGGGGTGAAACTTAAGCAATTCATGAGCATGAGATACTAACTCCTGACTAACTGACAAAATCATGCACAGGATGCCCCTGCACAGTATGAGCACTGTAGCTGCAGAAGATATTCAGACTCAGAGTCAATAGGGTAGACAACACATTGAGAATAGAGCTCAATGGGATTTCTATTATTATAAGTAATAAATTCAGCATTTTCCTCTGGGCTAAAACAAGAACACATATATTGTTATTCATTAGAAACATTACAATCACAGATCTATTATGGCAGTTACAAAGCAAACACCCCAGTTTATCAATTATCCACACTACACAGTGTTGTGTAGTCGTTGAATCTAAACATTGTTCCAGGTTTATTTGTCACTGATGTAATGAGAACTTGAATCCCTGTATAATCCAGATGTCTGTCACTTGCTGGTTAATAGACATGTCTGAAACTGTCCAGGACCAGGGCAGAGACGTTGACCAGCACTGTTCAAAGAATTTGTGAACAGGAATGCACATGTGCAGAGAAGTGCTTGTAGGCATACATGCAATAGATTGGCGGCCTGTCCAGGGTGATTCCTGCCTCTCGCCCAATGCATGCTGGGATAGGCTCCAGCACCCCCCGTGACCCTCCATGGATGGATAGAGACAGATTTATTTCAGCTTTAATTAACTATATGAGAATTCCAGTGGGTCAAAAGTTTACATACACTTTCTTAGTATTTGGTGGCATTGCCTTTTAATTTAATGTTTTCTGGAGAAATATGCTTCCTGTAGTGACTGACCAGCAGTTTCTATATGAATTTCAATGTGTTCCATGAGGCAATACTAAATATTTGACACTTTGATCTGACACAAAGTTTGTATGACATAGTAATATGGTAAGATTACAAAACACAGGGCCAAGTGACTTGAAAGAATTGAGGAAATATTGGGTAGAATTGCTTTGGAATACATGTTATTAAATTTTGGTGAGGCAAGATAGCCTATATTGTTTGTAGTACCGTAACTTGGAGTCATTTTGATATCAATACTTTTAATGGCAGGCCTGGATTTTGGCAGTCTGAATGAATGAGTTATTGACGGTGTATGTCTTGTATGTGTGAGTAACTTGGCATTTTTGTACGTTGAAAACGTGTTTTTTATGAGATATCATTTCTTTTTGCAAAGCGTTTTATTACGAGAGTGAGAAATGCGAAGTGACCCTGTAAGAAACGGTTGTGGGTTATGGCTATCCTTGTGTGAATTTGTACAGTCTGATGAGCGTGTACGTTTAGCAGTTTCGGTTTGCTATATATGTAAAAACAGTGGCTGTGACAAATGGTGCAGTTGCGTAATTGTAAACGCATCAGAAAAGGTGAAATATGGCCAGTGTATGTAGGCTACTCACGGATTTGACGGGCATCCAACGAGTCTTGATTGACAAAAGAATCAGCAAGCCCGTAGAATTAGAGCTGCCCAGGTCGCAACTTGTGTACCCTTCTGTCCTGCTCCGTTCTCTGTTATTTCGTGAAGATGCACTTTTAGTGTTTGTAAGGTTTATAAGGCATTTTGATAGGCTTATCTGCAGGTAGGAATCCTCTTTGCTGTTTTGTTAAGCTAGAACCGGAAAAGTTGATAGTGGAGAATAGGAGCAGACGCATATGTCCCAGCAGGCTTTGCATATGAGAAAATAACAACAGTGTGAGATAAATTAGGCGAAATTATGAAATTGCGAAGTTGAAACAATATGTTTTTAGCAGAATGGGCATGTAGGTGAAGATTGACATGATCACAGACTATAGTGTGAAGTAAATGAAGTGACCATGAGCGAGCTTAGTTTCCTTATCAAACGGTATATATAACAGTCTGTATTAAACATTAGGTGTTGAAGTGGAGGGTTAAATAACGTGTGCAATCTATTGCACTAATGTCTTTTTCTCATGTTCAGTGCTAGTAGTTATATTTATGAGTGAATCATGATTTTAAATGTAATGCTTTAATGCGGAGTTGCAGAACATACATACGTAGTAATTGTTTGTATGCGGCTAGATAAAGAACAGGGCGAGGTAACATGAATGTAGAAACGTGGCGTTTGCTGATAAGTATTTTTGTATGGTAGCCAAGTGAAGAAATATAGTTAGTAGAAATGGCACAGTGGTGAACTGGTGTAACTTTTTAATAAAAGGAATACATTTGCCGTCATGAAATGCATATGTGTGGCCGTGAGTGAGTTTTGGTAAAGCAAATATAAGCGTAAGAAAACGTTAGTGTAAAAGAGGAAATGATCTGCCTGAGGGCGAGGCGGGATTAAAGCCTTAAACCGGAGGTTTACCAGTCTGTGACTTCGTTAGTGCAGCACCATGCCATAGCTATGCAATGTGTGAAATATCATTAGCAAACCTGCCGGTGGTTTTAAAGAAGAACACAGGCCAGTAAGCACATAAGAGCTCCAGTTGAATCCATATGGCTTAGCAATATTGTAGCCGGTTAATAACTGAACGTACAGACGGTACGTCATAATGCATATGGCTTAGCAGTATTGTAGCCAGTTAATAACTGAACGGTGAATGGCGGGTAGATATGGTGCAAAAGCAATAATTGATAAGTAGTAGACAATTATTAGTGAGGGTCGAAGCAGGTTAAAGAAACGTGTTCCTAGCTGGGCTTGAACCTACGACCCCGTGTTCCCAAGACTGTAACCTTGCCCACTAGGCCACAGGCAGACTAGCTGTTTAAACTGGAAATGCTTCAGAGTAAAAAGGTATGGGTATTTTGCGTGTGTATGCGCGTTTTTGATTGGGTCATGTAGGTGAAGATTTGGCTGGTGTCAGTGAAATGTCCAATGGGGAGACATGTTGTTAGTGGGATAGGCGGCAGGAAAAAATACGAATGAGAAGAAGAAGAAGAAAGAGAAGAAGAAGAAGGAGAAAACGCAAAATCCCCTTAGTTTGGGGCTTTATTGTGTGGACATGAGAAGTTGTTAATGAATTCTGTCTGTTGAAATGGGGTCAGAATGTACAGAATTTAATGTTTTTAAGGGCTGAGTGTCTGTGGCTGTTGTGGTTATTTCTGTGGGGAACCCTGAAAAGTGCCAAACTCTCGGTGCTGTATAGGTATGGGGCATGCCCCCGCCAAGGCATAACTTGGCGGGATGGCATACCTGCCATCCCAATTAGTCAGTCGTTTGCTCTAACTGCATTAGGCAGGTATTGTGTGGAGCTAGTTAGCTTGCTTGGCTTGTGGGTAATTGCTCAGTCATCAGCTGCTATTCATTTGGTAATTGGCAGCGCTTGTAGTCTGGCTTGGAGCGACGCTAGTTAGTGTTAGTGCATCTCTATCCTTCTGCCATCACCCTTCCTCTCACTACTCCCTGTCCTCACTGCTATGCTATGTGTCAACCCCATCCCAACCTGTTCTCTCCCCTACAGAACACGCTTCCGCAGGCGAGGCCTCCCATAGCGACGGAACCTCTCCAACCTTCGCTATCCCTCACTGACCCCCTGTGACAACTTCACGGTCACAGGAGGGCTATGGAACTGCCAGTCTGCTACGCGGAAGGCTGACTTCATTTCGGCCTATGCGTCCCTCCTCTCTCTACATTTCCTTGCCTTCACTGAGACCTGGATCACACACTGCAACCCCTGCAGCCCTCTCCTCCTCCTTCTCCTTCTCTCACACCCCCTGCCCGTCTGACCGTGGTGGGGGCACAGGTTTGCTGATCTCTCCCTCCTGGAAATTCTCTGTTCTCCTCCTCTCTTACCTCTCTATCTCTACCTTTGAATACCACTCTGTCTCAGTCACCTATCCTGTTAACTTGTATATTGTTGTTATCTATCACCCTCCAGGGCCCCTGGGAAGCTTCCTCGATGAGCTCGACACCCTGCTCAGCTCCTTCCCAGAGGATGGCACCCCACTGATCCTCCTGGGAGACTTCAACATCCACCTTGATGCCTCCCACTCCGCAGCCTTCCTGCCCCTACTCCACTCATTCGACCTCTCCCTGTTACACTCCCCACCAACACACAAGGCTGGCAACCTCCTAGACCTGGTCATCCTGAGGAATTGCTCCTCCTCCGATCCCACGGTGACCCCTTTGTACCAGTCTGACCACCACTTCATTTCCTTCTCCCTCCCTCCCTCCCCTCCATCCATTCCTACTGTCATGGTCCGCCGTAACCTCCGATCTCTCTCTCCCTCCTCTCTCGCTTCTAGTGTCACTGCTTCACTCCCCCCTCTTGAATCCTTCTCCAACCTACCCACTGACTCTGCATCCTCCGCTCTGTCTTCCTCGCTCTCCTCAGCACTTGACTCTCTCTGTCCTCTAGTCTCCAGGCCGGCACGCTCGTCCCCTCCCAGTCCGTGGATGTCTGACCCCCTCCGAACCAACCGGGCCAGCCTACGTGCAGCAGAGAGGAAGTGGAGGAAATCCATGGCTCAATCTGACCTGTCTGCCTACCAGTCTCTGCTAGCTGCATTTTCTACTGCTGTAACCTCTGCCAAAATTAATTATTATCAAACAAAAATTCATAAATCTGCCTCTAACCCTCATCAACTGTTCTCCATTTTATCTTCTCTCCTCAGCACTCCTCCTCCCCCACCTCAGTCCTCCCTTGCTGCAGATGACTTTGCGGTTTTCTTCGATGAGAAGATTGCAGACATCCGCAGCTCCTTCACGTCCACCGCCACCCTTCCCCACTCCCCCCTCTCTGTTCCCTCCCCTTGTTTCTCCATTTTCTCTCCCCTAACTGACTCTGATGTTTCCCAGCTCCTACTCTCCCACCGCCCTACCACCTGTGCTCTTGACCCTATCCCTTCCTCTCTCCTCCAGACTATCACACCTGACACCCTCCCGTTTGTCACCTCCCTTGTGAACTCCTCCTTGTCTTCTGGATGTTTCCCCTCTTCCTTCAAGCTGGCCCACATCACCCCACTGCTGAAAAAGCCCACTCTGGATCCCTCCGTCATCCAGAACTACCGTCCTGTTTCTCTTCTCCCTTTTTTATCCAAAACAATTGAACGAGCTGCTTCTAACCAACTCTCCTCTTTTCTCTTGCTGAACAACCTCCTAGACCCCCACCAGTCCGGCTTCAGACCTGGCCACTCGACAGAGACCGCACTCCTCTCGGTCAGTGAGTCGCTTCACGCCGCACAAGCAGTCTCCCATTCGTCCATCCTGATCCTCCTACACCTTTCTGCTGCCTTCGACACAGTCGACCACCCCATCCTCCTGTCCTCCCTTGCAGCTATGGGGATCTGTGGCACAGCGTTAGACTGGATCGAGTCCTACCTCTCTGGTCGCTCCTTCCAAGTCGCCTGGGCTAGTGCAGTATCGGCACATCGGCACATCGCAGGAGTTCCCCAGGGCTCAGTTCTTGGTCCCCCCCTGTTCTCCCTGTACACCCAATCTCTTGGTCCTGTAATCTCTGCCCATGGTTTGTCTTATCATTGTTATGCCGATGACATACAAATCTTTCTCTCCTTCCCCCCCTCTGACACACAGGTCTCCGCTCGCATCTCTGCTTGCCTGAGGGACATCCAGAGCTGGATGGATAACCACCAGGTAAGACAGAGATGATCTTCATCCCTGCTCCATCCTCTAACCTCCTTGACCTTTCTAATTCCCTAGGGGACACCGTGGTGTCATCATCACCCACTGCCAAAAACCTCGGAGTGGTGATGGACAACAGACTGTCCCTCTCCCAGAACATTGCGGCGGTGAGTCAAACGTGCAGGTTCTTCCTGTACAACATCCGGAGAATCGTCCCTTCCTCACCACTTACGCAACCCAGCTCCTGGTTCAAGCAATGGTCCTGTCCTGCCTGGACTACTGCAACTCGCTGCTGGCTGGTCTACCAGCATACGCCATCAGACCCCTGCAGCTCATCCAGAATGCTGCAGCGTGTCTGGTCTACAACCTCCCCAGACATTCCCATGTCACCCCCCTGCTCACTGACCTCCACTGGCTGTCTGTTATGGCTCGCATCAAATTTAAGACTTTGGTGCTTGCATACCAGGCAGCCAAGGGGTCAGCACCAGGATACATCCAGAGGATCATCAGACCCTACACACCAGCCCTCTCCGTTCTGCCACCTCTGGACGCTTGGCACCTCCCCCTCTTCGTGTCTGTACTTTCCGTTCGCGTCTGCTGTCTGTCCTGGCCCCTCGCTGGTGGAATGACCTTCCCGTGGCGGTCAGAACAGCAGAGAATCTGACTACCTTCAAGCGCAGCCTAAAGACTCATCTCTTCAGGCTGCACCTCTCCCCACCCCTCCCTAGCCTCTAGTTTAGCTCAATGTACCTAGTTAGGCTAATGCGATCATGTTAGTTTTGTATTAGGCAGGATTGTTTGTTTGTTTGCTGAACAGGTTACCCTATAGGTTTGGAGTCCTGATCTATGTGGTCACTTCTGGCACAACGATCTTTACTTCACTCTAGTGTGTTTTTATGCACCTCTGCACCTTGAACTGATGCACTTGTTGTACGTCGCTCTGGATAAGAGCGTCTGCTAAATGCCTGTAATGTAATGTAATGTAATGAAAACAATTTTCAACCGTCCACCACGTTTTGCCAATGTTCCAACTCTCACGTCATCACTGCTGCATGCGCCACAAAAACTATTACCCTACTAACGCTTACATTACAGTGTGAATATCCTCATTATAAAATACCACTAACCTATTTAAAGACACTCAATTTCAAAAATAACGTATATAACCAAAATATTTTGAGCAGTAATACTTACATTACATTACAGGCATTTAGCAGACGCTCTTATCCAGAGCGACTTACACAACTTTTACATAGCATTTTTACATTGTATCCATTTATACAGCTGGATATATACTGAAGCAATTTCGGTTAAGTACCTTGCTCAAGGGTACAACGGCAGTGTCCTACCCGGGAATCGAACCTGCGACCTTTCGGTTACAAGCCCAGTTCCTTACCCACTGTGCTACACTCCGTCCTGAATAGCAATGATGAAATCTTATCTGTTTTCAGTAGATGGAGACAGAGACAGTAAATCAATGATACAGTTCTATCCACTTCAGTCTTATACCAGGAAACGATGTCAGCTAGGTCTATCAGCAAACATATGGCTTAGCTATGCCCAGAAGTCCTCAATAATAATAGTGCTTTCCAAGAAATTATGAAAAATCTTTGACAACGTGTCATCAGTATGTTAGTAAGGTTGTATACGAGGACGTATTTCTACTTACGAACCGGATACACACTTCCTGTTGTGGGACCGAGACGAACGAGTGGTGCAAGCTAAGTGTTTGCTGGGTGTTGTGTATTCGATTGTGTATTTGATTCATTTGATTTATTTGTTTTTTGGTGTTTGCTTGTTTGGATTGTTTGGTTTACTTGTTTGGATTGGAGTTGGAGCGAGACGAACGAGTGGTGCTAGCAAATTGTTTGCTGGGTGCTGTGTGTTTGATTCATTTGCTTTTGGGTGTTTGCTTGTTTGGACTGGGGTTCTGTGGAGCTTGGAGTGGAGTTTTTCTGTGGAGTTTGGAGTTCTAATATTAGTTCACAATCTTAAAACTCATTATTATAAGCGAGATTTGCTCCTAAGGTGAAAGCCTTTGTTGCCGTTAAAGGAACAGAGAGGGACCTTTACCCCGTTTTTTTCCCCCTTCGTTAGCACTCGGCTAGCAAGCCGGTTAGTACATTTGGCATACTTGAGCTAACAAGGTTTTTTTTGGGGGGGTTGTTTCGCCCTTTCGGAAGCAAATCCTAGCTGCCTCCAGTGTTAACTAAGTTTATAATATACTACAGTTAATGTTAGCGCTAAGTGCTTTACGTTAGAAAGTTAAAAAAGGCTTTTCGCCTCTCCGGTTTATACCATTAGCTGTCCAGGGCCATCTCCTGTGTTTTTAAGCCGCAGATTGGTGTTTTTATCTCTGTTACATATCGTTATCGAAATAGTTTGCCTCCGTTGTTAAGTACTAATGTTAAATATAGTATTATAGTATTATAAACAGATTGCAGATAAATTTTGGGAAATGTTTTAGCCTGTGACAAAATATTACCTAGCTAGCTTACCTAGAGTTACTGGCATTTAGCAAAATCTGAGTTAGCTGATGAAAAATCAGATTGATTTCACAGCTGATAGTTCTTTTGCATATTAACTAAACGCTTAGCTTACATTACCTGGGAAGTTAGCTAAAAGAGGCTTTTTTTCCTCTCCAGTTTCTACTGCTTGCTGTCTGGAGCTACCTAGCATGTTTTTTAAGTGCGGTGTTGCTGACTCCGTCTTGGCAGTAATTTATCTTAACTCACGGAGAGATAGGAAGATAGTCAGGGGTTGAAATGTGGCCAAAACTATGTGAGGGGTGTAGAATGATCGCTCTGCTGGAAAGCTATTTCCTTGGGCTGTTCATCTGTCACCGCTGTCAGCTTATTGAGCATCTTGAGGGCAAGATTTGTGTTCTCGAGAGCCAACTGGCTGAACCTTCACATAGTTCTCAATTGGAAGAGTTCCCAGAATTTAATAGCACGTCCTTTAAAGACCTGGTGTGCATGCCTAGGCCGGGAGGGGGGAAGTCTTTAGAGCAGGCAGGGAGACACAGTTGGGTGACAGTAGGGCGTAAACACAGGAAAGGGCTTGCACACCACATAGGGGCGGCATCTCCAGAGGTTGTGGTGTCCAACCGATTCCAGCCCTTGCAGGAATTGGACCTGGCCCTTGACCCTGAGAGTGAGGGGACTGATGAGACTCAGGGCACACAGATGGCCACATCCTCCAGGAAAAGGGCGTTATTAATAGTGGGGGACTCAATTATTAGAGGGGTAGACAGCATAGTCTGTTTGCTTGACAAGGAGTCTTGCACGGTGTGTTGTCTGTCTAGTGCCCAGGTAGGAGACCTCCTTGAGCGTGTGGACAAGCTCCTGGCCAGAGAGGAAAGGGATCCAGATGTCATGGTCCATGTAGGGACCAATGATATAGGTAAGGGCAGGTTTGCAGGACAAATTTGTGGAATTAGCAGAGAAGATTAGGAGCAAAACCTCCACGGTAGTCTTCTCTGGAATTCTACATGTACCATGTACAAGCAGAGGGAAGCAAAACTTTATCTGGGGGTTTAACACGTGGCTACAATCCTTTTGTAGGAAATAGGGGTACAGGTTTATAGGGCACTGTGATTCCTTTTGGGACAGGAGTGAGCAGTACAAACATGATGGGCTGCACCTGAACCGGAAGGGTACCTTTGCACTGAGCCAGCGTATGCTCAGGCTAGCACAGGATTGTTTAACCTGGGGACTTAGGGGGCAGGGAGGATAGAGAGTGTAATGGGTAGGGAGGTGCAGACTGCCCAGATGGAAGCTGTCAAGGCTACCTATAATAGTGAAAACATTAATGATGTCTTTTTAAAGCAAAAGTTTAGTAAGGGTGGCTTGGGACGGTGGGGAGTGGGGGAACAGGAGAGGATGTGTAGAAACAATAGTCTGAAATGTCTTTGTTTAAATGCTAGAAGTATAAAAAACTAATTTTTGGAAATTGAGGCTTATATTAATGGTAAGGGCTATGACATAGTAGTGATTACAGAGATGTGGCTAGGGGAAGAGGATGGGGATGAATATAATATAGAAAGGTATAAATTTATTAGGGAGGTTAGATCCAGTAAGAGAGGTGGGGGTGTGGCTCTATATGTAAAAGATAAACTTAATGTGCAAGAAATTCCAGAAATTGACCAGCTCATGCCTAGTGAGGATATTTGGATTAAGCTCATAGGGGAACATGAGAAGGGGCTTAACATAGGTGTGTTACCAACCGCCAGCTTGAGACAGTAGTGTGAATACTATGCTCTTTGAAAATATAAAATAAGCATGCAGAGGAGGTGAGACTATTGTCATGGGCGACTTCAATTACCCCAGTATTAATTGGGAATTGGTGACAGGACAAGGAAAAGGGGAGGAGGAATTTTTAGATGTTATAAATGACCTGTTTTTAGCACAGTATGTCAGACAGCCTACAAGAGGGAAATCAATTCTAGATCTGGTGTTATGTAATAACTCTGACAGAATTTGTAGTATAGAGGTAATGGAACCAGTTGGGACAAGTGATCATTCCACAATTAGGTTTGATGTATCCAAATTAAATAGTAGGAGCGCTGCGTGGGTCCACAATCATGCCAAACGAGAATCAGGTGCTCTTTGAACTGGACTATCTAAATAGCAATAAACAGGTTTAAGTTCCTTTCCTTTGTAGAAAAACACATTAAGAGTAGGCTACTGAAGGAGAACTTAAAGGATGTCCAAGGCACACTGTTGCATTGGAAAAACATGTATTTTAAAAAGCCTTTATTGTAAATCCATGGCTTGGCAAAGTTAAAAAAACACAAACCGACCAATGTGTTTCAGCTCAAAGGAGCCTTCGTCAGGGTACACAAGGTTTGATGTCGTTTTGGCCAACTATGAGGGCCCCATCTAACTCCAGGATTTTAAATTTTAGCCGGGCCAACTTTAATACAATGCGATCGGAATTAAGTAAGGTAGACTAGGTGAAACTTCTTCATTTCAGGACTGTGAATGAAAAGTGGGGCAGGTTCAAAAGGGTTATACTTGATGCTCAGTATAAATTCATTCCAAAAGGTCCAGAAAAGTAAGTTGAAAAAGCAGTCTTCACAGTGGATGAATAAAGCTGTATGGAAGAGTTTGAGGGAAAATAATGAACTGTTTAAGATATATAAAAATGACAGTACTGAGAGTAATAAGGCTGAATATTGTAATATGCGTTAAAAAAGAACTAAGGGTAGCCAAAAGGCTCTATGAAAGGCAAATTGCAGATGATTCTAAAAGTAATCCTAAACGTTTCTTTCAATACTGCAATAGGAAAAATAGGAAGTTAATGGCATTAAAAATAATGACAGAGCACTTCTTTATAAAAATAAGGACATTGCTGATGCCCTAAATAGCTACTTTGTTGAGAGTTTTACCAGAGAAGAGGTTAGTAATAGGCCGGAAGGTGTATTCAATACTCAGAATGTCTTGGCAGATATTGAGATAGGGGATATAGAAGTATTAGATAAATTACATAAACTAAAGATAAATAAAGCAGCAGGCCCTGATGGCATATACCCAAGGGTACTAAAGGAGTTAAGGGAGAGATCATTTTCAAACCACTGACAAGTATTTTAGACAGTCTTTAGAAACTGGAGAAATACCAAATGACTGGAAACAGGGTATTGTAATACTAATATATAAGAAAGGGGACCATACTTATCCAGGAAACTACAGGCCTGTCAGTTTAACTTGCATCACATGTAAAATACTTGAATCGATCATTAGAGACCAACTAGAATTAGTTCTTGAAAATAATAACAGCCTAAGGGATTGCCAACATGGTTTCTGCAAGGGAAGGTCATGCCTGATGAACCTTCTGACATTCTTTGAGGAAGCTACCACGTGTCTGGATGGGAGCAAGGCTTATGATATTATATACTTAGATTTCCAAAAGGCATTTCATAAGGTGCCACATGACAAACTCATTATCAAAATGAGGACAGTAAGAATTACAGCAGGCATTTCAGAGTGGGTTTAGAACTGGTTACGGGATAGAACAGAAAGGGTAGTAGTAGGAGGGATATTATCTAAGCAGGGTATTGTGGGAAGTGGAGTTCCACAGGGATCAGTGCTGGGTCCAATGCTCTTCCTCATTTACATAAATGACCTTGACACAGACATTGAAAGTACACTAGTCAAATTTGCAGATGATACAAAACTGGGAGGTTTAGCTAACAGTTTGGAATCTACTAAAGTAATTCAAGAAGATTTAAACAGAATCCAGAAGTGGGCAGAAACCTGGTAAATGAAATTCAATATATCTAAATGTAAAGTTCTACATGTGGGGAATAAAAACATAGGGCAGGATTACTTTATGGGTGGTACAAAATTAGAATATGCACGTGTAGAAAAAGACTTGGGAGTAATAGTTGATCAAAGCCTATCAGGGTCTGGTCAATGTGCTGTAGCAGTAAAAAAAAGCCGACAGGATGCTGGGATACATAGCCAGGAGTATTATGTGCAGTTCTGGGGACCATACTAAAAGAAAGATATAGAGGTGCTGGAAAAGGTCCAAATATCGGCAACCAGATTGATTCTGGGTATAAAAGATAAGTGTTATGAGGAAAGGCTTGAGTTAGGGATGAGCGAGTACTCCATTATCTGTATCTGTTCAACCAACAAAATTACCTGTATCCGTATCCGTACTCGGAACGGGCGGGGCTTAAACCGGAAGCGGACGGGGCATAACCGAAAGTTGGTATTTTAACATCTTAGCGCAAAGCCCCTAGTGGTCGGCACGCCAGTGTGCAGAGATTACTGAACTCAGACATTCAGTGCTCCTGCAACCAAAGTATGAGTTAACAACAGAAACGCTTTGTTTTAGTTCCATAGTAGACGATACATGACAACTATGCCGAATACGGAGTTTCGCCGCGCCACCATTGTCGCCCTGGTTGTTCATTTAACATGCACCCCCTCCCTGCAGTCTCATCTGCAACTGCACCCCCCACCCATGACATAATGGACAGTATTTTCTATCTGGGCATTCATAAAAATATTCTTTCACCACTAAAAAATCGTATTCCGTCATAGCAACAAGATAAACCCGACAATAGCCCTAAGATGTGCCAATACAGTAGTGAAAACGCTGCTCACTGAATAATGAAATAAACGAGACATTTAAAAAATGATACCATGTCATTCTACAGTTAATATCTGGGACTAAATATTGAATAAATACACAACCTTACCATTGGTTTTACGCGTAGAGATGTCCCTTTTGAGACTGAGTGGTCATATATTGTCTTGGACAATCCGTTTGTGAAATATACGCGCATTTGTGATGCTTGGGTACCTTCCAAAATAGCTGTGTGTAATACCACACGTGTCGTTTACGGCGTTGTCGCCCTTTTTAGTACAGACTGGCTTGATTGACAATTAATCTATTCAGTAGGTGAGAGTATAAGCTTTCTAATGATGTATAACGTGTAATTTTTCTTTTGGAATAGCGTTTTATAGGTCAGCGTAACCGAAAATTTTCTTATCATCGCATTCACTTACACATTGACTCCGTGGTAGCATTAAAAGACGCTGTTATTGTTACTCTGGTTTTATTATTATTTTTAAATCAACTGACGGTGCCGAGACAGTAGTTGACAAAGCGCGCCAGGTTACAGTTGGCTAACCACGATGTACCGTATGTCTTGTGATTTCAGGTGAGCGACAACCTCTAAATGTGCACAAAAGTGATATTGCATTAGTACAGTGGATGTATAAGAATGCTAGGATGTCAATGATGCTAGTAGTGTGTGTGTGTGTGTGTGTGTGTGATCGCTAAATGTTTAGGAATGTTTTGTAAAGGAAATACAAGTACATGCTTATATCATGTAGTCGCTAGCTAACTAGCTAGTTAGCCCTACCGTAGCAGCTGTTTAACTGGCTAGTTAGCCCCACTGTAGCAAGCTAGAAGCTAGAAATGTCAGTTTGTACCAACCAGCTGGTATTTCAGCCATATGGAGGGAGAGGTTAAGGAGCTCTGTTATGGGAGCTGCAATGATGGGAGCCGCAATGTTGATAAAAAACGCGGCAAGCTCATCAGACCCAGCTGTTTTTTTGGGGTCCAGAGAGATCAATTCCCTCAAAACCTCCCCTTCCGAGACGGGCTGGAGAGAAAAACTGTGGAGGGGAGCATGGAGGCTGGGAGGGGGCTGCAGGTGGCCAAGGCGTAGGGTTTAAGGGCGAGGGACTCTTTGATATACAGGTGGTGGTTAAAGACTCAAAAACAAAACCAGACTTTATAAAGTGTCGATTGAAGATATCAGCCATAGAGTTCTTATCTGTAACTACAAGATCATCCACTTGAAGTGACAAGGGCAGAGAAGAGGGTTTGTTCTCGAGTTTTCTCACCGTTTTCCAAAATGTATTGGGGTCAGCGCCGCATAATGTAAATTACTCCTTAAAGTAACCAGCTTTGGCCTGTCGCACAGCTTGTGTGGCCTTATTCCGGATCTGACGAAACAAAAGTCTGTCAGTGGCAGACCTGGATAGACGTGCTTTGCGCCAGGCGGAATTTTTTTGTTGTAGCAGCACTGTCAAATCTCGATTAAACCAGGGACTGAGGTTATTTTTTATCTGTAGTTTCTTAATGGGGAGGTTAGAGAGGGGGGACAGCAAGGGGCACTGCTAGATGGCTAGCAGATATGGGAGGCAGTGGTAGTAGAAGCAGCAATCCAGGGCAACAGGGCCCGAGGCCAGGCTAGATGGTTAGCAGTTGGGGGGGCGGTGATAGCAGCAGTAGCAGCAGCAACAGAAGCAACAGCAGCAGCAACAATCCAGACCCACAAGGCCCACGGCCACGCTAGATGAATTTGTAATTAGGAGAGGCAGTGGCAGAAGCAGAAGCAGCAGCCATAGCAGCATTAGCAGCAGCAGCTGAAGTGTTAGTAGCAGCAGTCACATGCTGCAAATTAGCAGCTAGCATTCGGCTACCCAGCCTGTTGGGGTGGACTCTGTCAAATCTTGAAAAGGAGGAACGGTTCCAAAACAAATTAAAATTGTCAATAAAACCTATGTTGTTCGCTCTGCAAGCAGACTGGAGCCAGGTGTTAAGGCTGAGGATTCGACTAAAATGCGCCGCTCTCCCCAGCATGGGCAGGGGACTGGAAATAAAAAGGGACTTTCCACAGTTGTTTAAAAACTTAAAAAGGCCGTTGAAATCATTTTTGGTCAGCTCAGACTGCTGACGTGCTGTATCATTGGTTCCCACATGAACTATCACCCGGTTTATAGAAGACGGGAGTGATGGCATCAGTCCCCATAGTTTACCCAGGATGATAGGGACCGTGGCACCAGGGAAGCAGTGTGTGGCTACGTTAAAAAAGTGGAGGTTCCTGGTTATGGAATCTCCCACTATTAAAGTGGTCGGGAAGAAGAGGGGACGAGGAGATGATAAATCCGTAGAGTGTGTCTGGGCAGGTGGGTGTTGTGGCGAGGCCGTGACAAAAGTCCTGGGAGGAGGGTTCCCTACCGGCTCAGGGCAAGGCAGACCTCCAGACTGTCTGAGCACTGCCTCCTTCAGGGTACGTCGGGAAGCGGAGGTCATCACCCTGGATGAGGGCCGCTGTTCTGGCCTCACAGTGGAGCGGTAAGCCACCCATGTGCCACCAGCCACCAGTGGTGGGAAAGCTGCAGTGTTGGGAGGCGCCGTTTTTGGATAGGGGTCCAGGTCGGGATGAGTCGGAGCCGGAGCCGCAGGAGCATCAGCTGGGTGAACTGGAGCGTCATCAGCCATGTAGCGGTTGGAGCTGTTTATGTGAGGCGGTGAGGCGGCCCCGCTTGAGACTCTCCTGCAACCACGAACCACCACTTCAGCCCAGGACAACTGGTGGTTCGTTGTCGAGCAGGATGAAGGCCGTGGACAAGTGGAGGGGTCCCACGGAATTGTGTCCTGCAAGGCTAAGCCGAGAGAGGCAATCTTCTTAGACTGCCCAAGAGCCACATCTATAACGCTGGACAAAAGCGAGTCTTTTTTATCTAATTCATCCGAGAGCCATGGGATGTCCTCCTCCAGGTCAGTAATCTTCTTGTTCGCTTTCTTTAGTAGCAGTTCGTCCTTACTGGGCATAGTTGACATGGGTTTATTTTGGTTATCTTAGCCACTAGGCTAAAAAACACAAAAAATGCTGATAAAATAAAATGGAATAAAATGATGATAATAGTAATGATGATAAAATAGATCGAATAGATAAAATAGAACCGCAGATAAAACCGCAGGAGCTTACTGAGACACGTCTGCTCTCTCTGCCACGTATGCACGTATGTGTCTGTCCTGTATGTCTAGAACATAACTAGAACAGTATAACAATAGAAATGTCTGCTAAAACAAGAAATTTTGACTAGCTGTTGAAAAACATATATTTCATATCAGTGCAGCATTAATCCCAAGATGTGTGCCCCTCATGAGTATCCCACGTCTGGTGAGGGTAGCCCTTGTTTTGCCTGGAATAAGCCCACTCATCTGCCCTTATTGGGCCAATTTCAGTCTCAAAATGAGCTTATTATATCTGAAATTATACCAACTGCCAAATGCAAGGTGATAAAGCCATGGACGCACCACTGTATAACCAGATGCAGACATAAACAAGCCAGGCTTTTCAATCCGTGTATCGTTCGTTCTTTTCATATTCAATTGAGAATCCAAAATCGGAAAATTAAAACACAATTTGTTATTTCATTATTTGTTTACGAATCTGTTACCAAAAACAAATAACAAAGTGTTTTTCGTACTTTCAATTTTGTGCTCAGATCAAAAATAGGAAATGAAAAAACGTGCCACGGGCTGAACTTGATTTTGATATTTAATTTGTCTGATTTGTGTGACCCGGAAGTTATTGACTTCTTCGTGTGTTGCACTTGATAAGCTTGCAGCAAATTTGCCAAAAGTTCATGTGTGAAAGAAAGCCTGAAAAACCAGAATCACGCAGTGATTGTAAGTCAATGAACCAGTATTTTTTGAAGTAATGTGGTATCGACACCATGGCCGCACTGGAACCATACGCTAATTTAAAGGACCATACTATTGTTATTACATGTCATTGTCCATTGTCAGCATTGACCACATAGTTAACATAAACCTTGAACATTTTCCCCAAAATTGCTTTATTTTTGAGATATTGTGTTTGTTTACGTTTTGTCCAGACAGATGTCATTCACTGCCATTCATTTTGAAACAGTGTCGAAAAACACTCTACGAGACTTGAAAGTTGCTAGGTATAGGTAATTCACCCTTTTGAAAATCACTACGCCGTTTATTTTATCTAAAATTACTGTATTACTCTAATACAAGCCATTCAAATTCATTCATAATATCAAGAGCGTCTCATTTAGGCGTACGCCGGCCTCAGTAACAAGCACAAGCATCGAGGTCAACGATTGGCTGAAAGTTACACCTCAGACTTGTGTCTTTACCGCTTCCTGGTTACAAAGTCCAATCAGAGCCACCCAGAGACGTTTTGCCCAATGGGATGCAGCCAAGGAAATGTGTTCCTTGCGCGGAAACTAGAAACAGAGTTTCTGTTACTGAGGCCGGCGTACGCCTAAATTGTATTAAGAGCGAAATGACTGTTATAATCACAATATAGCGTAATTGTAAAGCATGTTTACTTGAGCTGGAATTGAAGTTCGTTGGATTTATATACCACAGGTGTGTTACATGTGTAAGAAGCAGACAGTACACATTAAACCAACGTAAACAATGGTTTTGGTTATTCTTATAAATAAACCATAAGCCATAATTTTGGATATTAAGATTACATTTAAGCTTAAATCCAAGAGCATTTTTATAAATGAGCTCCCTGCAGTGCTTGCTCAAATCAATCCCATGCATTTAAATCCATGTGGAAAGTACACAAGCACACACTTCACCTAGAGGCAGAGCGCAAAGGCGGTTGTGGTGCAACAGTGGGTCAGCAGCTAGTGATAGATTAAATTCAATATGAGTCCAAGCTGTATTGGAGAGAGGAACATCAACTTCAACAAGATTTCATGGCTGCATATTATAAGCCAGTTGACACCTTAAGAAAACAACAGTGCCCACAATTTACTAGATAAGGGGTGAAACTTAAGCAATTCATGAGCATGAGATACTAACTCCTGACTAACTGACAAAATCATGCACAGGATGCCCCTGCACAGTATGAGCACTGTAGCTGCAGAAGATATTCAGACTCAGAGTCAATAGGGTAGACAACACATTGAGAATAGAGCTCAATGGGATTTCTATTATTATAAGTAATAAATTCAGCATTTTCCTCTGGGCTAAAACAAGAACACATATATTGTTATTCATTAGAAACATTACAATCACAGATCTATTATGGCAGTTACAAAGCAAACACCCCAGTTTATCAATTATCCACACTACACAGTGTTGTGTAGTCGTTGAATCTAAACATTGTTCCAGGTTTATTTGTCACTGATGTAATGAGAACTTGAATCCCTGTATAATCCAGATGTCTGTCACTTGCTGGTTAATAGACATGTCTGAAACTGTCCAGGACCAGGGGCAGAGACGTTGACCAGCACTGTTCAAAGAATTTGTGAACAGGAATGCACATGTGCAGAGAAGTGCTTGTAGGCATACATGCAATAGATTGGCGGCCTGTCCAGGGTGATTCCTGCCTCTCGCCCAATGCATGCTGGGATAGGCTCCAGCACCCCCCGTGACCCTCCATGGATGGATAGAGACAGATTTATTTCAGCTTTAATTAACTATATGAGAATTCCAGTGGGTCAAAAGTTTACATACACTTTCTTAGTATTTGGTGGCATTGCCTTTTAATTTAATGTTTTCTGGAGAAATATGCTTCCTGTAGTGACTGACCAGCAGTTTTCTATATGAATTTCAATGTGTTCCATGAGGCAATACTAAATATTTGACACTTTGATCTGACACAAAGTTTGTATGACATAGTAATATGGTAAGATTACAAAACACAGGGCCAAGTGACTTGAAAGAATTGAGGAAATATTGGGTAGAATTGCTTTGGAATACATGTTATTAAATTTTGGTGAGGCAAGATAGCCTATATTGTTTGTAGTACCGTAACTTGGAGTCATTTTGATATCAATACTTTTAATGGCAGGCCTGGATTTTGGCAGTCTGAATGAATGAGTTATTGACAGTGTATGTCTTGTATGTGTGAGTAACTTGGCATTTTTGTACGTTGAAAACGTGTTTTTTATGAGATATCATTTCTTTTTGCAAAGCGTTTTATTACGAGAGTGAGAAATGCGAAGTGACCCTGTAAGAAACGGTTGTGGGTTATGGCTATCCTTGTGTGAATTTGTACAGTCTGATGAGCGTGTACGTTTAGCAGTTTCGGTTTGCTATATATGTAAAACAGTGGCTGTGACAAATGGTGCAGTTGCGTAATTGTAAACGCATCAGAAAAGGTGAAATATGGCCAGTGTATGTAGGCTACTCACGGATTTGACGGGCATCCAACGAGTCTTGATTGACAAAAGAATCAGCAAGCCCGTAGAATTAGAGCTGCCCAGGTCGCAACTTGTGTACCCTTCTGTCCTGCTCCGTTCTCTGTTATTTCGTGAAGATGCACTTTTAGTGTTTGTAAGGTTTATAAGGCATTTTGATAGGCTTATCTGCAGGTAGGAATCCTCTTTGCTGTTTTGTTAAGCTAGAACCGGAAAAGTTGATAGTGGAGAATAGGAGCAGACGCATATGTCCCAGCAGGCTTTGCATATGAGAAAATAACAACAGTGTGAGATAAATTAGGCGAAATTATGAAATTGCGAAGTTGAAACAATATGTTTTTAGCAGAATGGGCATGTAGGTGAAGATTGACATGATCACAGACTATAGTGTGAAGTAAATGAAGTGACCATGAGCGAGCTTAGTTTCCTTA
Source organism: Anguilla anguilla (assembly GCF_013347855.1). Taxonomy (NCBI): domain Eukaryota; kingdom Metazoa; phylum Chordata; class Actinopteri; order Anguilliformes; family Anguillidae; genus Anguilla; species Anguilla anguilla. The sequence continues at coordinate 33,391,056 of NC_049207.1, forward strand.
TCAAACGGTATATATAACAGTCTGTATTAAACATTAGGTGTTGAAGTGGAGGGTTAAATAACGTGTGCAATCTATTGCACTAATGTCTTTTTCTCATGTTCAGTGCTAGTAGTTATATTTATGAGTGAATCATGATTTTAAATGTAATGCTTTAATGCGGAGTTGCAGAACATACATACGTAGTA